>NW_024427413.1:0-42623 GCF_017639655.2 Falco naumanni
TTTCGGTGGTGGGGTTTGGGTTTTTTTTCATCTTTTTTTTGTTTTTTGTTTGTTTTTACCACTTGGCCGTACCAGCAGGGACTGGCTCCACCGCCTTGGCCGGAGCCTGCAGGGTCCCTCCAGCCATCACCTCTCGTATTAAATGGATTTTTTCCACTCTCAAATGGTCTTTTTTTTTTGTTTTTTTTTTAGCTAAATCGGATCAATCCTGCCCTTTCCGGAAAGGTATTTTTTTAGCCACATTATCCCAGGAACTCTGAACTGAATGGGGTTCATCGCTCTTCATTCCAAAGTTTCAGGTCTTCTTGTCCGACGGCTTCTCCATTTTTAGGACTTTTTTTAAATTAATTTTTTTCTGCTATGTTTTGGGAGCCTGCGCATGCCCACCCTTCGATCTCAGCTGCCTCCTTAATTTATTGTCGCAGATCCTGGTGTCTCCCTCTCTCTGCTCGCTCCGTATTTACTGGGAAGCGAGGAATGGCCGGCAGCGACTTGTCTTCGTGAGATGGGGGGGGACGCCGACTCCGTCCCTCTCCTCGCCCCAAAGCCCAGCAGAGCCCCGGGGGACGTCGTCTGTCCATCCGTCCGTCCATCCTCCGAGCCCCATCCTGCCCTTCCCCGCCGCCGTAGCTCTTTTTAAAGGGATTTTTAACGTGAATTTCTTCCGTTTATCCCGTTTTTAATTCTCCGTTGCAAAGGACTGGGTTTCCTCACTCACACGGGAGCAATAGTCTTATCTCGATGTCCGAACCGTGTCTGTACTGTATTTTGTACCCTAAGGCAGCTCTTTCCAGTGACGTCCTGCTGTATCCACCCATCGTTCAATTTTTGTGTTTGCGCGCCTTCCGTTCTTTGCCGCAGAGAAAACGCCGCAGCGCTGTGGATGGTTCCGGATTGGGGGAGATGGCGGCCACCGCTCGGCTGCCCGGGGGGACGCCCAGCGCCACGGTTCGGCGGTGGTGGACTTGCCGGCATTCGGCTGCCGGGAGCCGGTTGCAAAGATGCAGGCGGTACCTCTCCTTTTATTTTTGAAGAGGATGATATATATATATATATATAAAAAATATATATATATTCTTTCATTTTTGGGGTTTTTGAGGCTGAATTGCAGTAATTTAGCCTTACCTTTCTACTCTGGGGTAGTGGCGGGGTTGCCACCGGCCCAGCTTGGCTCTCGGTAGCCGCCTAAGAAATACATGGAAGAGGAAAAAGGCAAATAACGCCAAAAAAAAATAATAAAACCAGGACCCAGTGCCACAGACGGCATTCGCTTTGGCAACCAGAAACCTTTCTCCTGCTGGAGAAGCGATGTATCTATGTACAGAGACCTTCCGCAGCTCCATTTGACCTTCCAGCAAACGGGTGAGAAGAGCAGAGCGCGTCGGGGGAAGAAATCTCGCAGCAAAACCAAAAAAACCCACGAAAAATCATCAAAAAATAACCTGAAAATCAGAAATTAAAAGGGTTTTTTTAACCTGCCAGCGGCCGGCAGGAGTGATTCGGAGAGGTGGGCAGACAAGCCTTGGGTGCAAGCGAGGACTCGGGTGGTTTCTGCAAGGGGGGAGATTTTTTTTAATTTTTTTTTTTTTTTTTTTTTTCCCCTGGTGAGTTTTGGGGGTGTTTATTTCTTTTCTCAGTTGGTTCAGCCTGTGGTCAGCGGGCTGGGGCTGCCGGGAGTGGGGAGCCCCCCTCACGCTGCCCAGGATCAGGTGGAGTGTTTCCCAAGGAGAGCAGGATGACGGTTACACCGAAGCCGGGCCTGTGCCTGCACCTGCGTCGCTCCATTGACCAGACCTCATCGGCGCCGAAAGCACCTGCCCGCAGCCAGGGCATGGGGAATTTGGTGGCGTGCGTGGCAGGTTGGAGGGTTTGGTTGTTCCCTTATATATATATATATGTATATACACATCTTTGCGCGTGTGTGTATATATATGAGATTTGGTTGGGTTTTTTGGTTTGAATTCTGTGGAAAATGGGCAAATTGCCCCCCACCACCCCTTTTTTTCTTTTTTTTTTAACCAGAATGGGGGGAAAAAAAGATCCTAAATTTTTGGAACTTCCAGATTTCTGTTGCCCCAAAAGGGACGGTTTGAGAGCACGACTATTGCTGTACAAAAAAAAAAAAAAAATCTTGTAAATCTTGTATAGTGCCCCAAAACTTGATGTAAATACCCAGAATGTCCGGGCCAAGAGCCAGGAGCCATCGGTGGCTCCGTTAAAAGTTAAAACCACTTCAAATTTTCCCCTCCCAAGAGAAAAATATGGAAGAAAATCGGAATTATCCTGCCTTGTTTCCAGCCATTTTGGGGGTCACGGGCACGAAAATCTCCTTGTGGTCCCTCGCTGTCAGTGGAGGACGACTCAGGGGGAGGTGACCGGTCCCTGGGGCTGCCGTGCCGGGGAGAGCGGTGGTTTCTCTTGTCGGTGATAAAAAAACAAAAACAAAAACCCTCGCCGGCTTCTCTTTTAAAAAAGAAAAAAGTTGTAAAAAAAAAAAAAAGGAAAAAGAAATAAGAAAAAAAAAAAAAAGCGTGAGCGAGTGATGATGGTACTTGAGCTGATGCACAAGGAATCTCTCAGCAGATATTTGCCGCCGCACTCGCCAGGAGAGGGTTCCCGGTGGGAAATCCAAACCGGCTCGGCATCACGGCAGCTCGCTGGTGTCTCTGGATGCTTGGAGAGATGATCTTCGTAGGGCGAGGCTCAGCCGCAGGCGCCGTCGCCCTCCTCTTCCTCACGGAGCCGGTCGAGCCAGCAGTGCCTGTGCCAAGTGGAGCTGGCGTTTGGTGCGTCGGCGTAAGATCCTGAATCCAGGTGCCAGAACGGATCTCTGATCAAACCGAGATGGGAGAGGAACGGCCAGCGAGGAGCACGGCACTGGCAGTGGCAACCGCCAGGCTGTGGTGGTTGTAGGGGAACCCTGGGAGCCTGCGTGCCAGCATCCCTCCGGCTCTGCTCTGTGTCTGTTCCTGCCAAGGGTGGCTGGGGTTTGCTGGTGGCGTCGAGGCCTCGAAACCGCGGCGTTACCGGTAGGCAGGAGGCCGCGGGGGATTCTGGCCTTGGAGCAGTGCTGACACTGATGCAGCGGCTGAGAGCGGGGCTGACGCGGGCGGCTCTCCCATCCAGTTCACCCCAGGGCTGCGGCGTGAGGCACGGCGTGTGCTGGCTGGGCGGTGAGACGTGGGCGCTGGAGTGAGCCAGATCCTCCTCCGAGAGCCGCCAGGGCTGGGACTGGCTTTGGCCAATATCTGCTGAGAGACCAAAACGTTCACCCCGAAGTACCTTGACGAAAGAAGAAAGTTTTATTCCTCTTATTTTTTTAATGAAAGAAAAACAAAAAATAAAGCAAACCATGCACTTTAGGCAGCCCAGCGTGGGGCTGCCGGCGCCTGGGGGGGTCGTGTTCCCCCCCTCTCCCTTCCTCTGCGGCCGGCGGGGCGGCATCGGGAGACGCCGGGGAGCGGCCGGCGGTTGCCGAAGGCAGGTCCTGGATTTTACCACTAGCAAAGACGACGCCCGACGTGACGAACTCCTCATGCTAGCGAGCACTCCTTACCGTAGCAGATTTTTGCAAATGGAGTTTTACAAGTCTATATTTAAAGAATTGTATGTTTGTAACAAATAAAAAGTATGCGGAAAAGTGAATGAAAAACCCAGCCTGGCCACGTCTTGCTCCTTTCGGGGGGGTGGGGGGGGCCCTGGGGGGCTCACTGGTGCCACCGTCACAGCACGGAATGGGGTGGGCAGGGTCAGTGGCGGCCCTGGGGTGTTGTGGGGGTGTTTTGGGGACCCTCGGGGCTCTGCAGGGGGGACAGCGTGGGGACATCGAGGCACACCTTGTCCCTAAGCAGGGCGCTGTCCTCAGGGGGGGTCCCCAAAGCCAGAGCAGCTGCTGGGGGCACCGCAGGGAGCGGGGGGGGCACGAGAGGCTGGCACCGGGGGGGTGGGAGGAGGGTTTGGCACAGCACATGTGTGTTGCGTGTGTCACGGCTCATGCAGGCACACTGGCATGCGCAGACTGGCCTGGCACGCCACATGCACGGCACACACGGCTGCGTGGTGTGTGCGCAGGCATGTGTAAGGCATGCACACGGCTGCATGGCGTGTTCACCACCATGTGTGTGGCATGCAGCCCGTGGCAGGCAGGGTGTCGGCAGTGCCATGGGGTCCCTGGCAGCGAGGCCGGTGTGCGGTGACGCAGGCGCCGCAGCCCACACCGCATTTAGCTCTGCGGCTCCCTGCGGGCACGAGCTCATCTGAGGACACGAGCGAGCGGGAGCCGCCTGCGCATGAGCCGCCGCCACCACACCGCAGCCCCGCCGCCGCCTGTCCCCGGCGCTGCGGGCAGCCGAGGCCTGGCCTGACCCCGTCTTCGGGGACTGCATCCCCACCGACTGGGACCCCTCGCCCCTCAGGGGAGCGGCTGGCAGCGTGCTGGGGACCCCCTCCTGCATGTCCCCTGGATGCCCGCTGCGGGCAGCTGCTTTGCCCCTCCTCCACGACGGAGCTGGGGGGCTGGGGGGGGCACTGCGACAGCTGGGGGGCCCCAGGCACACAGAAGGCGCCTGCAGCAGCTGCTGTCTGTGGGGCAGGTGCAGGCAGCATTCTCCCCAGCGTGGGGAGCGGGAGCAGCTGGGGGGTGGGAGGTTTGGGGCCCCCAGCAGGGTCACCCGGGCACCCCTGAGCCCCTCTGCAGCAGCTGCAGCGAGGGGCAGGGGCGGCACAGTGCCCCCACCCAGTGCTAGAGAGAAACTGAGGCACGGGGCGAGGTGTGCAAGTCCAGGTGCCGGTGACAGCCAGGGTGGGACAGTGACAGTGTGAACGTGCCTTCCTCATCCCGCTTCTCTCCTCCTCCCCAGCCCGGCGCTCTCCAACCTGCTCCATGGTCTCCTCTCTCGGCGGAGCCAAGGGGCAGGGCAGGCTCCAGGGCTCCTTCCACCATCCCACGGGCCTGTTTAGCTCCCGAGGCTGCTCCTGTCAGGCAATGAGCCTCGCTCTCTCAGTCCTGAGGTTTCTCTTACAAAATTAACCTTGTCACGTAAATTGGGTTCAGCTCGATGCTGGAATAGGCTCCTCAGAGGAAATAAGTTTTTATTTCCCATAACACGCTCTGACCTGACACACCACCCCCACCCCCCTGCCCCATGACAGTCTGCACCAGGAATTCTTTTTTAAGGGGCTTTTTTAGGCCATATTTCATCCCCGCCTTCACCAGCCACCGTCCCTTTTGCCTCTTGGTGCTCCCTGCACCTCGAGCCCTGGCCCAGGTCCCCCCCCCCGGGTCTGCCAGGCCGGTCAGCGTTACCTCACTGCCGCTGCCCTTATCTTACCGGGCAGGACCAGCCTTTATTTCTGCATTTCCTGCAAAAACACACGGGGAGGGACGCAAAGGCGCCGCCGGGCCTGGGTGCCCCCGGGAGGGACCCCGGCCTGCGCTTCCAGCGCCGGGCACCGCCGCAGCCAATCTGTCACTGAGGTTTCAGCCGCCCCGGGCACAGGCCCTTGGGCTGGCCGCGGGGGCGATGGCCGGGCCGGAGGGCCGCCCCGTGTGTCCCCCCGAGGGAGGCGGAGGAGTGGGGGCGGCCCCGGGCCCTGTCAAGAGCCGAGACCCGCTGCCCCGGCAGACCCCGGTCCGGCTGCCCGGGCCCTGACGGGGGCCGTGACAGCGGAGAGGGGCCTGAGGCCGGCCGGTAAAGGCGGTGGAGGCGGGCAGCCCCCCCGCCCCCGCCCCCGCCTCCGCCTCTGCCCCCGCCCCGCTTCCCTCTGCTCCGCTCCCCTCCCCTCAGCGCCGCATCCGCCCCCTCCCCCGCTCCGCGCAAACAAACAACACGAGGGGCGGGGGATAGAATGGGCGGGAAAGGCTTCTCTCCTCTCACTGGCCCTGCGAACTGTCTATCCGTTCAGCCCCGCCTCTATCCAGACGGGCAACTCTTTCTATTGGTGGGCTCTACGTCACTCCATTGTACCGCCCACTGGTTCGGAGCCGCCGGGCACGCCCCCCCGCCCTCACCCTTGCGTGCCGTGTGCAAAGGAAAAACAGCCGTTACACGGGCCGCGGGGAGGAGCTAGGTGTCGGCAGGCAGGCGGCAAGAAACGGCGTCATGATTGGTGCTAGAGAGGTGTTCAAACTAGTATGCGATGCCTTGATTGGCTGGAGCCCGCCGCGGCAGGCCGGGCTCCCTCCTCGCGCTCGGGCGGGTTATTGTCTGGCGGCTCCTGAGGCGGCTCCAGCGCGGACTCAGGACCGGAGCTTGGGCGGCAGCGGCGGCACCATGGTGAGTGGCGGGGGCGGCGGTCCGTCCCGGTCCGGTCCCGGTCCGGTCCCCGCTGGGCGGGCGGGTGGGTGGGCGGCCGGGGCAGCCGGTACTGGGGCCGTCGGGAGGCCGAGGCTGGGGGGCGCCGCTCCCCCCGCGGGGCCGGAGCGGCTGCCCGCGGGCCCGAGGCTGACAGCGGCGCCCGGGCGGGGCCGGAGCCGCCGCTGTCAGCGGGGAGTCATGTCCCGGGGCGGGAGGCCGGGGCGGCGGGAGACGGGCGGCTCCTGCGCCGGGCTCTGTCAGCGATCCGTGACCTTGGGCACGGCGCCGTGGCCGACGCTGCCCGGGAGCCTCCCGCTGAGCGGGTCTCGCCAGGGGTCGCCGGGAGCCCAGAACCGCTGCCGCCGGGGTGTGACCGAAGCCCGGGGCCGCCGTGACGGCGGTGCCAGGCCCGCCGGGAGCGGGTCTGTGCCGCCTCCCGGCAGCTCGGGCCGGCGGGGGCGAGCGGCGAAGCCCGGGGCTTCCCGCTGCTGTCGGGGGCGCTCCTGGGGCGGCTGGCGGGCGCCCTTCGCTTTTATTTCACCGGTTACAGCGTCGGGGAGGGGCAGCTGCCGCTTCGCAGCAACTTTCCGGGGTTATTTATGTGAAGAAGTTGCTCGCGGAGTGAGGGAACGACTGTCAGGGGCGTGAGGCCGCCGGGCGGGGCGGGGAGGGGGCGCCTGTCAGCGGCCTCTGCCCCGCGGAGCGTTCCGTTTCCATCGTTTCCATTCCTAACGGGCATCCCTGCACGCGCTGGCTCCCGGCAGAGCTCGCTGGTGGCTTCCCAAGGAAAAGTCTGGCTCCCGGGGGGGCGGGGGGGTTAAATTTTCCCTGCAGCCTCGGTGGTGTGGCCTGGTGTCTGGAACTTGGGGAAGCCGCGGTTGCTGGGTGCGTACCCCGTGTTCGGGGTACGGGATAGGAGGCTCCCGGGCAGCGGATAAGGGCCCGGTTCACTGAGGATAACGTGGAAATGCTCTGAGGTTATGCAACCCTCACAGCAGAAAACCTGCGCTCAAGGATATCTTGTAACTTGTGGCAATAGATAAAAAGTTGCTTTTTTGAAGTATTTTAGTCCTGTCTGAAGCAACAAGAAGAAAAAAAAAAAACCAGTTTGCCTGCTGCAGGAGATGCGGTGCGTTAACTCCAGTGAGGTTTCAGTCTGGGAATGTGCTTCCAGCGAGCGACTTCTTTGGGGAGAAGGGAAGGAGACGTTGTGTTCCCGCACCCCTCAGCATGGTCCCCTCCAGATGAAGAAGTGAATCGCTGCTGTCCCTGACCCGCCTAAGCCCCCGCGAGCATCGCTGCCTGAGGAGGAGGAGATCTCCATGCTGCAAACGTGGTGGTGTCCGTCAGGGAGCCCTCATTTCTCTGCTGGGATCAGAGCCATGAGGGGGGTGAGCTTCCGCAGGGAGCCAGTGGCAGCTCAGCTGTGGTAAACTGTTGCAGCGTTTCCTCTGCAAGCCCAGCAGAGGGTTTAGACGTTGGTGAAGATCGAGAGAAACCTTGAGACTTCCGCTGTGAGAGTTCTCTTCCCTCTTCTTAGTCAAATGTCATGTAAAGAACCATCAGGTGGGCAGCCGCTAGCTGGAAAAATTGACGGAGAAGTGGGAAAGTTCACAGCTGGCTGATAAAAGCCCTCAGTGTGAACAGTTGGGGCTTTTCCCAGAGATGTCTTTTATTTCTAGAGTGAGGAAACATTCCCAGATCCCCCTTCGTGATTTTTGAAGTTGTATTGAGTGATGTTTTCTACTGATAAAAGTGACTCCTTGATGCTTCACTGCAGCAAAGGCAACATCAAGCCAGTGCTTCAAAGCGTTTCTGGATGTGTCTCCAAGTCATCCCTCAGCCGCTCTCGTAACAAGCCAGAGCTTCTAAAGCCGCTCCCGTCCTGGTGTCAGCTGCCAAAACACTGTGTGGGTTTGCCAGGTGCCAGCGTTCCCACAGCTGGAGCTCTGCTGCAGCCCTGGCGCTGCTGCAGGGAGGAACCCACCTGCACTTGGTGCCGTGGGATGCTGGCCCAGCTTTCCTGCCGACCTCGCCCAGCACTGCTCCGCGTGTTTTATCACCTCCAGATTAAGTATTTCCCCCTTGTGGTTTTTTTTTTTTCCAATTGTTTGAGTTTAAACTGGGCCAGCGCTCTCCAACTGGTGCAAGTGTGTGGTGTTAACTTTCAGCTCGGTGGGATGGGACGTAGGTCTTGGACATCCCTGTCTTAACCAGTGTCTTAAGGATTAGTGCGCTCAATTAACGTCACCTCGGTCTCCTGGGGATCTCTGGGTTCTGCGGTTTGTCCCAAACGAGTGGGAAAGAGCTGGTGGCAGCTTTCAGCTCCCTTGCAGTGAGCCATAATTCCTTCTTTTTAGAAGGGGATTGAGATCGTGGGATCAGTATGTGGTGTGACAACGGGGATTACAAGTATCCAGCATGTTTTAGGGCTCCGCTTTCCCTCTGCAGTGGCTGTACGGGGGCTTCTCTGTTCAACTCAGGCTGGGAGACTTAATTTTTGTCGTTATAGTCACTGCTGTTTCTTAAATGGACCAGATTTTGGGTTGGTAATGTCGTCTTTCACATGGAGGATGTAGGTTCTTTCTGACTGCCCTGTGTGCTCACCTCTGTTAGAAACAGCTCGTTAACTATTAGTGATGTCACTGTTTTTTTTCAAGATCCCTTGAATTGATCGATTTCTTGAAGGTGGATGTGAGAAAGCCTGGCACACCGAAGTGTGGTTCTTCCTTGTTTTTCAGTTGCTTTCAAACTCATGTGCTTTGGGGTTTCACTCACCTCCCACAGTGCAGTTTTCATTAAATCCGTTATTTCTGTGGTTCCCTGATGACTGGCTGCTCCGGACCAGGAAGGGAATTGCCCCTGAATTCCGCAGGCCTGGGTTGCACATTCCTACGTACAGAAGCAGTATCCTGCTGTGTGACCTGTGTCGCCGCGCGCCTTCGGAGTGGGGAAAACAAATCTGAAATCAGGCTGTTCCTGTGACTGCGGCTGCCAAAACCCCAAACCGGTTCTTTGGGCTGGTTTCCCCCTTTTTGGCATTTTCTGGAAAAGAACAGGAATAGCAGTAGTGGGAATTGAGGGATGGGGACCCGGGACTGTGAAGCAGCTGCCTTAGCCCTCAAACCCCTCTTGTCCCCTTGAATTTGCTTTGTTTCAGGGTGTTTAAGAGGCTGCAAGTTTCCTGCAGCAGCAGAAAGTGTGTTTGCCTCTGGATTACAGTGCAGCAGGTCTCTCTGGATTAATTAAGATTGATTAATAGGTGCGTTACTGTCTTGCAGGCTGGTGGTAAGGCGGGAAAGGACAGTGGGAAGGCCAAGGCGAAGGCAGTGTCACGCTCACAGAGAGCTGGGCTGCAGGTAAGGCACAAGAGGTTCACGACCTCATTGTAAAACGTGAATTTCTGAGGAAAAACTTCCACTTCTGGGAGGCAGATTTTCCCAAACCCTCTTTTTTTTTTTTTTTTTTTTTTTTCCCCAGAGGGTGAGAACCTAATATTTAGTGACTTGTGTTGTCATTATGGAGTGACAAGGACCCCTGGGCTCTCAGGGCTGTTTGCTCCCAGCCGTGCCCTGACTGGGGCAGGATCTGTCTCTCCTACAGGGAGGGTGTGAGGATTAATTTGGATAATTATCTTGAAACCCCATGGAGAAACGGTAAACTGTCAGTTGGTCCTGTGTCTCCCTCAGCCACGCCCTCGTTAAAGCTCATGTTAATGTTACAGGAGCTCCTGGAAGCTGCAGGCGCACAGGGTGGGGAGTTGCTCCAGCCAAAATCAGCAGTGTGGGGTGTAATTATGCAAATGCATGGGGAGCTGTAGGTGTTAACGAGGTGTTGATTCTCCCACCCCAGTTCCCCGTGGGCCGGATCCACAGACACTTGAAGACTCGCACCACCAGCCACGGGCGAGTTGGTGCCACCGCTGCTGTCTACAGCGCTGCCATTCTCGAGTACCTCACTGCCGAGGTAGGTCCCAGCGTTTGCCTTGCTCCCTAAAAAAATAAAAAAATATTTCAAAAAATTGTTTCCCTTGGGATCCCGAGTGTCTTCCCGATTTCTTGGCAGGTGCTGGAGCTGGCAGGCAATGCTTCAAAGGATCTCAAAGTCAAGCGCATCACTCCCCGTCACTTGCAGCTGGCGATCCGCGGCGATGAAGAGTTGGATTCCCTGATCAAAGCCACCATTGCCGGTGGAGGTGGGTATCGTCCTCCCTGCCCCTTCCCTCATTCCTGGCCCTAACTGGGAATTTTAGTGGGAAGAAGGGGAAAATACAGGGAAAAGGAACAGGAATTTGACAGCAATGATAGAAACCGGAGGCTCGCTGCTTCCCTGGATCCTGCTGGATCAAGCGTGAGGAAACATTTGTGCTGAGTTATTGTAAAACTCTGCTGGGAACTGAGGATTTCTCGGAGCTTTTTGGGAAGCCTGCAAGCATCTGATGGGAATCCTCCTCCTCTCTCCACAGGTGTTATCCCCCACATCCACAAGTCTCTGATCGGAAAGAAGGGACAACAAAAAACGGCGTAGAGAGGAAAAAAACCAGCAGCCCACTCCCTCCCGTCGTCGTACTGTACCTGGGACAGAAGAAATCTTGGGGATACGTGGAATATTTTTAAGGAATAGTTCAAAGGAAGAGCATAGACAATTGACTGTAGAGGGGAGAAAACATTGGTATGGGCTTTAGATTCAAAGTGTGACAGCAGTTGTCCCCTGTCAGGTGGCAGCAGTTGGGGTGGTGGTCGAGGGGCTTGGCTGCTCCCCTGGGTTTTATACAAAAATGGAATGGATAAACCATTTTTTACAAAAAAACCCCCATGCCTCTCCTTGGGGCTGGTGAGGAGGGAAGGCGCGGGGGGTGTTCGGGCTCTCGGGGCTCGCGTAGGGGAAGGGGGGCCCGGAACCCCTCCGCTGGCACCGGGCAGAGGGAGTGCCCCGGCACGGCGCTGCCCCGCGCCAGATGCAAATTAGCCCCCGCCCCATATGCAAATCACCCAGCGTGGCGCTGCCCCGCCCTCTATGCAAACAACGATGGGCGGGGCGGCTCTCAGGGCTCCGCCCCCCCGGCCCCACATGGCCGGGGAAGCCCGGGGCTGCCCCGGCCCCGCTGACCCTGGGGCTCGGCCGTGGGGCAGGGCGCCCCTGTCCCGGAGCATCTGTCCTGGGCCTGTGGGCGCCCCGGCTGCCCGGCCGGCCTCGGCACTGGGGACACTGTCCTGGGTGTCCACCAGCCCTGGGCCCGCGGGTGCCGCCTGCCCGGGGCCGTGGCTCCCTGCCCCGGCCCACGGGGGCTCCTGTAGAGCCGTGTCCCGGCACAAGCAGCCCGACCCCGGGTCTCTGCGTGGTCCCGGGGAAGGGACGGGTGGGTGTGGAGGGCGGATGGAGCCGGGGTGGCCGCAGCTCTGGCAACACCGGCGTCCGGTTGCATCAGGTGCAAGGAGGCCCTGTTGGCCGCTGGCCCCGGGCGCTGTCTGCCACCCTGTCGCCGCCTCGGCCCCGTCCCGCCGGGCTGCAGCGCCTGGGCTGCCCCGCGGAGCCGGTACCTTCGGGGCCGGGCCCGGCCTGTGCAGCCTTGGTCGTGGTGGTGTGGCCGCCGCTGTCACAAGATGGCGGCGGGAGGTGTTAGGGTGGGGCGGGCGGCGCTGCGGCGGGGCAGGCGGGGCCGAGGGGCGGGCGGGCTGCCCGGGGGAGGGCGGCGGGGCGCGGGGGGGGCGGCAGCGGGGGGGGGGGGGCGGCGGGGGCGGCGGACCGCACAATGGCGGGGCCGTTCATCCCGCAAGATGGCGGCGGCGGGGAGGGGCCGTCCTTGCAGCCGGCGGGCGACGCACCGCGCATGCGCGCCCCGCGCTGCCCGAGGAGCGCACGCGCACGCCGGTCCGCGCCTCGCGCCGCCGGCCCGCGCGGGAGGCTCCATGCGGCCGCGACGGGGGGGGGGCGACGGGGATGTCGGTTCGCACCCGCCCCGCTGCGCTCTGCGGGGAAGGCGGAACGGTTCGGCCGCCCTCTCAGTACCGCTCAGCGACCGGGAAGCCGCGGGGCAGCTTGGGAGTCCGCAGCGGGAAAGGCTGCGCTCGGCGTTACATAACGCGCCTCCCCCGCCCGCCGGCAGTGGTTGCGCCGCCCCGCCCCCGCGGCGCGTTCGGCGCTCTCCATTGGCGGCGCGACGCGGAGGGGCGGGGCGAGGAGGATATAAATAGAGGCGGGTCGGTGGGCGCCGCGCTCAGTCCGCCGCGGCCGTTACAGTGTCCAGCCGCCTCTTGCCGCGCCCGCGCTCTCTCCCCGCCGCCGCTCCGCTGCCGCTGTCGTCGTCATGAACGGACAACTCAATGGCTTCCATGAGGTGTTCATCGAGGAGGGCACCTTCCTGTTCACCTCTGAGTCCGTGGGCGAGGGGCACCCAGGTGCTGGGCCGCGGCGTTGCTGCGAGCGCGCAGGCGCGGCTCGACGCTGCGCGGCTGTCTCGGGGCGGGCGGGGGGCGGCGGCGGCGGCGGGGAGGGGGCGGATGCCCGGCGTTGTTGGGGGGGGGGGGGCAGGGAGGGGTGTGTGTGTGGGGGGGGGGGGGGGCGCGGTGATGCCAGCGGGGCGCGCGCGCAGTGCGGGACGGCGCGCGCCGCATTGCGGGCCCTCGGGCGCGCACGTGCTTCCCGCGTGGGGCGGGGCGGGGGGGGGGGGGCACGGGTCACGGCGCGACGCGCGCCGGGGGGTGGTGTGGGGGGGGGTGGGGGTCTCATGGGATGACGTAACCGAGATGCCCCGGGGGCCGCCGTGACTCAGCCGTGACTAAGCAGCTCCCGGAGGGTGGCAGGGCCGGTGCGTGCACCCCACGCGCCCCGTGGGTGTCACCCGTGTGTCCCCCCCCGGCGGATGGCGGAGCCGCGGGGCTCCCCTGGGGGGACCGGGTCGCCGTGGGGCCGTGACAGGCCGGGGAGGGGCCCGCTCCCACCCCCTCCCCTGCCGCAGCTCCCCACAGCCTGTTGGGGGACCCCGGCTCTCCTGCCCCAACCGCCCCCGCGGAGTCCCACGCTCCCCTTCCCCTCCCCCCCCATGGGGACCCCTTGCCTCTCCTGCCCTCCCAGCATTACACTGCCCGGAGCACCCTGCCTGCCCACCCAGGGGCTGCCTGGTGCTGCCCCCGCCCCTGCAGTGCCGGGACCCCCGTGGGGGCTGCTCCAGGCCCCCCCCGCGCCGCCCCAGCCGCGGTGCCAGGGTGTGCCGGGCTCAGCTCCCGGCCTTTGTGCTCGCCCCTTTCGGGCGCGTGACTGCGAAGCCGCACGGACAGCTGCCACCCCCCTGCCCGCCGCCCCCCTGAGCCCCCCACTGCCCCCGGATGCCCCCCTGCAGGGCACCCCACCTGACCCCAAGCCCCCGCTGCCCCCCCCCCCCCCAGCGTGGCTCGCTCCATCACATCTGCAGGCACCCGCAGCGCCCGTGGCGTAACCTTCTGGCCGATCTGGGGGTACATTTGGGGCTCCCCCCCCCCCCCCCCCCCCCAACACTGGGAAGGTTCTTTGTACCCGAGGTCACACGCTGGCACAAGGGACGGGGAGTCTGGCACCTGTCCGCGGGGTGTAAGGTCCGGTCCCTCGCCCCGAGGAGCAGCCAGGGAAGCCACCTCCCTCTCCCCGAGGTGCTGCCTCATCCCTCCCGAATCCGGCCCGGAAGGTCGCCGCCAAGGACGTCCGCGGTCCCGGAGAAGTTGCTTATTCACGGCCCGAGCCCCGAGCAGCCCTCGGGGAGGGGGAGAGGGGTTTTCCCCCCTCCCCAGAATCGGACATCCCGGCTCCCAGAGGAACCGGGGAATCTGGTGGGAGCTGGCTGGGCAGGCTGCGGGGCAGCTGTCGGGATCGGGCCCCCCCCAGGAGCTGGGGGCAGAGCTGCTGGAATCTGGCACCCGCTGGGCTGGGAAAGCCGGGGCTGGGGAAGGGGGTGCCAGTTGGCAGTGCTGTAGGTGGCCGAGCCCAAGCTCTGACCCGACTGTAACTGGAGCTTAACTGGTAAATGCCAGAAATTCCAGGCTAATAAGCCGGCATGGGGACAAGGCGAGGGCTGTGCGCGCCGCTGGAGGCTTAAGGGGCGGCTCGTGCTGGGCCCCGGGTGGCTCCCGGCGTAGCACGGGCCCGGCTGTGCCGAGGGATCGTGGCTCAGGAAGGAAGGGCCGTGCCGCTGTGACAGCCTCGTGCTCTCTGTTCCCCTCCAGATAAAATCTGCGACCAGATCAGCGATGCTGTCCTGGACGCTCACCTCAAGCAGGACCCTGACGCCAAGGTGGCCTGTGGTGAGTCGCACCCCGGGGACACGGGGACAAGCTGGTGCTGGCTGGGTGACGCTGGCGCTGACGTCCTGTTCCCTTTCAGAAACGGTAGCAAAGACGGGGATGATCCTGCTGGCAGGGGAGATCACCTCCCGGGCCGCCGTCGATTACCAGAAGGTGGTCCGGGACACCATCAAGCACATCGGTTACGACGATTCCTCCAAAGGTACGTGCCGGGGGACGCTACGGCTCGCCTGCAGCGCAGGTGTCGGTGCGCCAGGCTCACCGCTGCCTCCGCTGTGCCCCAGGCTTCGACTACAAGACGTGCAACGTGCTGGTGGCCCTGGAGCAGCAGTCGCCTGACATCGCCCAGGGTGTCCACCTGGACCGCAGCGAGGAGGACATCGGTGCCGGGGACCAGGTGAGCCCCTGCGCCGCGTGAGCTGCCACGGTTCAGCCAGAGGGATCGTAGCTTCACCGCACCCTCCCTCCGCTGCAGGGCCTGATGTTCGGTTACGCCACGGACGAGACGGAGGAGTGCATGCCCCTCACCATCGTGCTGGCCCACAAACTGAACGCCAAGCTGGCCGAGCTGCGGCGTAACGGCACCCTGCCCTGGCTGCGCCCCGACTCCAAGACACAGGTGAGGGCCCCGCCTGGCCTTGCCATGAGCACCTGGTGCCTTGGGGGGTCCCAAAAGCCACTCCCGAGTCCCCAGCCTGACCGCCCCGGCGTTCCCCCCGGCAGGTGACAGTTCAGTACATGCAGGACCGCGGTGCTGTCATCCCCATCCGGGTGCACACCATCGTCATCTCGGTGCAACACGACGAGGAGGTGTGCCTGGACGAGATGCGGGACGCGCTGAAGGAGAAGGTGATCAAGGCGGTGGTGCCAGCCAAGTACCTGGACGATGACACCATCTACCACCTCCAGCCCAGCGGGCGCTTTGTCATCGGTGGCCCCCAGGTACGGTGGTGTTTCCCGGCGAAGCTGTACCGGCACGGTGGTGGCGGCACCATGGTGACGGTGTTGTCCCTGGCAGGGTGACGCTGGGCTGACCGGCCGCAAGATCATTGTGGACACTTACGGGGGCTGGGGGGCCCACGGCGGCGGCGCCTTCTCGGGGAAGGATTACACCAAGGTGGATCGCTCGGCTGCCTACGCCGCGCGCTGGGTGGCCAAGTCCCTGATCAAGGCCGGGCTGTGCCGCAGGGTGCTGGTTCAGGTGGGTGCAGGCAGGTCTCCCCCTCCCCATGCTTGTGACGGGGGGTCCTCGGACTTAATCTGTGCTTTCCCCCCCCCCCCCCCCCCAGGTCTCTTACGCCATCGGGGTGTCCCACCCCTTGTCCATATCTATCTTCCACTACGGCACTTCCCAGAAGAGCGAGCGTGAGCTGCTGGAGATCGTCAAGAAGAATTTTGATCTCCGTCCCGGGGTGATCGTCAGGTAACGGGTGCTGGAGAAGTGGGGGGACACGCGCCGCTGTGAGAGGAAAGGTGGTGGTGGGGGGGACACAGCGGGGTGGTGGCGGCGCGTGGGGGTCCCCTCCCCGGAGCAGCCGTGGTCACCGCCTGGCGCAGCTGGAACCGGCGCGGAGAGCTGCTGGTGCCGGAAGATAAAAGCGCTTTCGGGCGCGGACGGGGGTAAGTATCCACTGAGAGCCGGAGCGCTTGGAGCTTCTCGGGAATTGGTGGGGGCGGGGCAGCCCGGGAAGCTCCAACCGCCCCCCGGGGATGGGGAGGAGAAGGAGGCGACGCTGCGGACCCCCGGCCAGGCAGGGAAGGGGTGAGCGTTCAGCCGGATCCTTTTCACTGAGTTGAGGACTTGTATATTCCAGGGATCTGGATCTGAAGAAGCCCCTCTATCAGAGGACCGCAGCCTATGGCCACTTTGGTAGGGACAGTTTCCCTTGGGAAGTTCCCAAAAAGCTAAAATACTGAAAAAAAAGCCTTGTTAGGCTTTTTCCCCCCATTCCTGCGGGCGTAGGCTACAGAGAAGCTCGCGGGCTCTGGGGGAAAGAGCTCCTTGGTCCCCCAGGGTCTCCTGGCCCCGTGTCCCCCCCCCCCCCACCTTTTTTCTCTCTCTCTCTCTCTCTCGCCATACTTCGTTTGCGTGGGGACCACGTGTGGCCTCGTGCCTCTCCCCGAGCCCCCCCGTGTCCCCCCCCCCCCCACCCGTGGCCGCCGATCACTCCGGCTTCTTTTTAAAAATCTCGTGTGACGTCTGAGCTCAGAGATGGCGAAACGCCCCGAGCGCTCCCCCCGGCCTTGACTCTCACTGTCCCGCTGCGGGGGGGGGGGGGGGTGACATTCCGGCTCCCCCCCTGTCCCCAGGGGACCTCGCTGGTGCTGGTTTTGTTCTTAACCCGGATTTTAAACTTTTTTTCTCTCGGAGGGTGCACGTTTTGGGGGAGGGGGGGGAAAGCACGGCATTAAAACTGCCCCCCTCCCCCCGCCAAACCCCCCATGCGGGTTTGGTACCGGAGGGAAATGTTTTATTGTCCTTTTGGTGGTGGGTTTTTTTTTCCCTGTTTTTTGTTTTGTTTTTTTTTTTTTTTAATTAAGAAAGCTGAAGTGACTCCACAACTGCACACCACGACCCCCCCCCTTCCCACCTCCAGCTCAGTGGTGGGGGTGGGGGGGTGGGGGGCTCGGCCGAGCTTTATATATATATATTTTTTGGGGGGAAAGGGGGAGGGATTTGGCCCTTCATACTTGAACGATTTTTTCTAGCGGTGTATTTATTGTGTGCTGAGGCGCGGGGCGTGAGTACAGAGAAGCCCCCGGGCTCAGACGGCAGCTCTTGATTTTCCCGAAAGCCCCCCCCCCCCCCCCCCCCAGCACCTTCACCCCCCCTCCAGCCACCTTTCCCCCCACCTCGAGGAGGCTGAGATGGCCTCCGAATTGGGGTGAAAAAGGGGGAGATCGGGTTTGTTGACAGAGGGGGAGAGGGGCAGGCAAGTGCTGGGGCTGCCCAGCCCCGGGAGCGTGGCGCATTTGGTCGGTGTGGTACAGAGAAGCCGGCTTGTTTACCTGCCCATCCCGGGGGGCCGGTGCCCCCAGAAGTGCCTTGGTGGGGTGGGAGTGATGGTGGGGGGGGCTTTCTCTTTTTTTTTTTTTTTTTTTTTCTTCCCCCCCCCCTTTAATATTTTTCTGGAGGTTTTATTACATTTGTTTCTATTTCACCAATTCCAAAAAGAAACTCAAGAAATCTCAATAAAAAACTGCTGGGTGAGACAGCACCTGCCTCAACCTGTGCTTGGGGGGGCGGCTTAAAGAATGGAGGGGTTTTGGGGTGCTCAGAGCTCAGGGCCCCCCTGGCCCTCCCTGTGGCCGTCGGGACGAGCCTCCTCTTCCTCCCCACGCCAGTTGGCGAAGGTCACCTCCTGTGCCAGCTGCTCTGGCGGCGGCCGGCCCAGCGCCAGGTTCCGGAGGGAGATGCAGGTCATCAGCGCGCTGCGAGGGTTGGGGGGGGGGGGGTCAGTGCCGGAGAGGGGGGATGTTCAGGGGAAGGGAGGGGGGAAAAGGGTGATATTGGGGGCTCACCTGCGGCGGAAGAGGTAGAATTTCTTGCGGAGGAAGCGGTGGAGGCGCTGGGCCCAGCTGGCATCGCGCCGCCGGCTCTGCTCCTCCAGCCGCCGCTGCCGCCGCAGGAACGCCGTCACCAGCGGGTCGGACGGGGTCCCCTGGGCCAGCGGCTCCCCCAGGATGGGCCGCAGCTCCGGGGGCAGCGGCTCCGTCTCTGCAGGGGCGCAAAGTGGGGGGTGAGCTGGGGGGGGGGAACCCCTGAGCCCCCCCCCCGCAAGCCCCCAGCCCCGGTGCTCACCGGTGCCGTTGCGCACGCGGTCCCGCAGCTCCTGCAGCCGCGTCAGGTTGCGCTCCAGCGCCAGCGCCGTCGTGTTGACGTAGCGGTACATGTAGCACGAGGGCTCCGGCGATACCGTGTGCACCTTGTGGTACTGCCCCGCCGGCAGCTGGGCGGGCAGGGGCCGTCAGCAGCCCTGGGGGGACCCCCTGCGCCCCCCAGCCCCCGTCCCCCCAGCCCCTCACCTGCATCCCCTCGCCCTCCCGCAGCGAGCGGTTGTGGTGCTGCTCCACCAGCTCCACCAGCACTTCTCCCCGCAGCACCCGCAGGCTGGTGTTCCCCAGGTCCTCGCTCACGAAGTTTTCCAGGTGCAGGCCTGGGGGAGGGAAAAAGGGTGTAAACCCCCCTAGGGTGGGTGCCTGTGACCCCCCCCCCCCCCCCCAAAAGCCAGGGGTGCCCGTACCGGGGAAGTCGGCGATGAAGACGGCGTCCGTGTGCCCGTCCAGCTGCTTCTCCAGCTCCTGCAGCCGCTGCCGCCAGGGCGAGAGCTCCAGCAGCAGCGGCAGCAGCCAGGGCGTGCGGCTCCAGGGGGACCACGGTGCCCGCACCAGGTCCACCCGGGGGTCCACCAACCTGGGGGGGGACAGCCCGTCAGCACCCCCACGTACCCCCCCAGCCCCCCGGATTGCGCATGGGACCCGTTTCCCCCCCAGGTCCACCCGGGGGTCCACCAACCTGTGGGGACAGCCCGTCAGTACCCCCCCAGCCCCCCAGATTGCACATGGGTCCCGTTTTCCCCCCCAGCTCCACCCGGGGGTCCACCAACCTGTGGGGACAGCCCGTCAGCACCCCCACGTACCCCCCCAGCCCCCCCGGATTGCACATGGGTCCCGTTTTCCTCCCCAGGTCCACCCGGGGGTCCACCAACCTGCGGGGACAGCCCGTCAGCACCCCCACGTACCCCCCCAGCCCCCCGGATTGCACATGGGTCCCGTTTTCCCCCCCAGGTCCACCCAGGGGTCCACCAACCTGCGGGGGGACAGCCCGTCAGCACCCCCACGTACCCCCCCAGCCCCCCAGATTGCACATGGGACCCGTTTTCCCCCCCAGGTCCACCCGGGGATCCACCAACCTGCGGGGACAGCCCGTCAGCACCCCCACGTACCCCCCCCAGCCCCCCGGATTGCACATGGGTCCCGTTTTCCTCCCCAGGTCCACCCGGGGGTCCACCAACCTGTGGGGACAGCCCGTCAGCACCCCCACGTACCCCCCCAGCCCCCCGGATTGCACATGGGTCCCGTTTTCCCCCCCCAGGTCCACCCGGGGGTCCACCAACCTGCGGGGGGACAGCCCGTCAGCACCCCCACGTACCCCCCCAGCCCCCCAGATTGCACGTGGGTCCCGTTCCCCCCCCCCCCAGGTCCACCCGGGGGTCCACCAACCTGTGGGGACAGCCCGTCAGCACCCCCACGTACCCCCCCCAGCCCCCCGGATTGCACATGGGTCCCGTTTTCCCCCCCAGGTCCACCCGGGGGTCCACCAACCTGCGGGGGGACAGCCCGTCAGCACCCCCATGTACCCCCCCAGCCCCCCAGATTGCACATGGGACCCGTTTTCCCCCCCAGGTCCACCCGGGGGTCCACCAACCTGTGGGGACAGCCCGTCAGCACCCCCACGTACCCCCCCAGCCCCCCAGATTGCACATGGGTCCCGTTTTCCCCCCCAGGTCCACCCGGGGGTCCACCAACCTGTGGGGACAGCCCGTCAGCACCCCCACGTACCCCCCCCAGCCCCCCAGATTGCACATGGGTCCCGTTCCCCCCCCCGCCAACCTCTGCTGGAAGCGGTCGTTGATGGAGACCCAGATGTCGAAGTAGATCTGGGGCTCGGAGACGTTGTAGCGGGGCAGGAGGCGGCTCAGGCACAACGAGTATTGCTTCAGCATGTCCGCGTGGTCCTTCCAGCGCCGGCTCTGCGTGAACACCTGCCCGGGGAGGGGGTCCCGTGGGTGGCTGGGTGATGGGGACCCCCTCCGTGCCCCTCTCCCCCTCCCCCACCGTCTCGGTGCCCCAGCTCACCCCCGGTTTGAGGTAGCCCACCTCCCCGGTGAGCCCGTCCCGGTACGTGATCTTGACGTGCTGGTGGTAGCGGGAGTGAACCATCATGTCCCAGGAGTAACCGTACAGGCCGTTGGTCCAGTTGTTGTAGCCCTGGCGGGGACGGGACGTGGTGTCACTGTTCCCACCCCAAGTGACAAGAAGGGGATGGGGACCCCCGAATCCCCCCCCTGGGCGAGCCCCCTCCCACAGCCCTTGTGCCTGTGACCCCCCAGCACTGAGTCCCTGCCCCATCGCTGTGCCCTGCCCCCCATCCTCAAGCATCCTTTCACCCCCTCCGTGTCCCCAAGAACACCCATGTCCCCCAAAATACCACCATGTGCAAAAAAAAAAAAAAGCCTTCACAGTCCCCAAAATGACCCTCATGTCCCCCAAAATGCCCCTATGTGCGCGACAATACTCCCCCATGACCTAAAAAATATCCCCGTGTGCCACAAAATACCCCCGCGTGCTAAAAAAATGCCCCCAAGTACCCCAAAATACTCCCCATGACCTAATAAACCCCCCGTCCCCCAGAATACCCCCATGTGCTAATAAATAACCTCCCATCCCCCAAAATGCCCCCCATGTCCCCAAAACAAAAACATCCCCGTGTCCCCCAAAATGCCCCCAGGTACCCTAAAATACTCCCCGTGACCTCAAAAATAGCCCCGTGTCCCACAAAATACCCCACGGGATAAAAAAAAAAAAGGGCTGATGCCCCCCCAAATGCACCCCATGTACCCCAAAGTACTCCCCACACCCCCCCCAAATACTTCCCCTGACCTAGAAAATACTCCCGTGTCCCCCCAAAATACCCCCATGCTAAAAAAATGCCCTAATGCCCCCCAAAATGCCCCCAAGTACCCCAAAATACTCCCCACACCCCCAAATACTCCCCACACCCCCCCAAATACTTCCCATGACCTAAAAAATACTCCCGTGTCCCCCCAAAATGCCCCCATGTACCCCAAAATACTCCCCACACCCCCAAATACTCCCCACACCCCCCCAAATACTTCCCATGACCTAAAAAATACCCTCGTGTCCCCCCAAAATACCCCCATGCTAAAAAAAATGCCCTAATGCCCCCCAAAATGCCCCCATGCACCCCAAAATACTCCCCACACCCCCAAATACTCCCCACACCCCCCAAAATACTTCCCAAGGCCATAAAAAAATACCCCCGTGTCCCCAAAATACCCCCCGGTGCTAAAAACCACCCTCCCATTCCCCCCAAAATGCCCTTCCCCCCCCCCCCGCACCCCAAAACACCCCCCGCATCCTCCAAAACACCCGTCTGACCTAAAAGACACCGGCTGTGTCCCCGAAAAACACCCTCAGGTCCCCCCCCAAATGCCCCCACCTCCAACGGAACGCCCCCCCCCCGACCCCCCCCGACCCCCCCACCTGGGTGATGAAGTGGGAGTAGGGCAGGAAGAGCTGCTCCAGCACGTAGAGGATGGTGAAGGCGGCGGCCAGGTGCTGGCGAGGCCGAAGGCCCCCCCGCGCCCCCCCCCGCCCCCTGTAGTGGCAGTCGGGGCTGGGCCGGGGGGGCTGGGTGGCGGGCAGGACCCCCCGCAGCCAGGGTGGGCAGCGGGCGCAGAGGCGGCGGGGCCAGCTGGGGTGGCAGAAGAGCCCGCTGGTGGCCAGCATGGTGTAGGGGAACATGCCTGGGGGGCACCGCAGCCTCAGGGACCCCCCGCTGCTGCATGGGGGGGGGGGCCCGGGGCCAGGGGAAGGGGGGCTGGGTGCTCCTGCCCAGGGGGGGTGTGATTTGGGGGGTGCCCCTGCCCCGGGGGGGTGATTTGGGGTGTGTCCCTGCCCAGGGTGGGGGTGATTTAGGGGGTGTCCCTGCCCAGGGGGGGTGTGATTTGGGGGGTGTCTCTGCCCAGGGTCAGGGGGTTGGGGGGTGTCTGGGTGCCCCTGCCCAGGGGGGGTGTGATTTGGGGGGTGCCCCTGCCCAGGGGGGGTGATTTGGGGGGTGTCTGGGTGCCCCTGCCCAGGGGGGGTGATTTGGGGGGTGTCTGGGTGCACCTGCCCAGGGGGGGTGTGATTTGGGGGGTGCCCCTGCCCAGGGGGGGTGATTTGGGGGGTGTCCCTGCCCAGGGTGGGTGATTTGGGGGGCGTCTGGGTGCTCCTGCTCGGGGGGTGTGATTTGGGGGGTGCCCCTGCCCGGGGGGGGGTGATTTGGGGGTGTCTCTGCCCAGGGTCAGGGGGATTGGGGGGTGTCTGGGTGCTCCTGCCCGGGGGGGGGGGTGATGTGGGGGGGTGCCCCTGCCCAGGGTGGGGGGGGTGGGGGGTGCCCCTGCCCCAGGGGGGTGATGTGGGGGGTGTCTGGGTGCCCCTGCCCCAGGGGGGTGATTTGGGGGGTGTCCCTGCCCAGGGTGGGGGTGATTTAGGGGGTGTCTCTGCCCAGGGTCAGGGGGATTGGGGGGTGTCTGGGTGCCCCTGCCCCGGGGGGGTGATTTGGGGGGCGTCCCTGCCCGGGGGGGGGGGGGTTGGGGCAGGGGGAAGGAGGGTGCCCAGGCTGAGGGTGTTTTGGGGTGCCCCTTCCCTGGCTCAGGCTGCACCAGGGGGTGCCGTGCCCGGGGTGGGGGTGCTCAGGGGGTGCCCGGGTGCCGCCCCCCCCTCACCGATGCTGAAGAGCTGGGAGTTCATGCAGTGGAAGTAGGTGACGAAGACGAGGGCGAGGGGCCGGGTGGCGTCGAAGAAGAGCAGGAAGCCGGCGGAGAGGTCAAGCGCCAGCCCCCCCCCCGTGCACCACCAGCAGGCTGGTCATCTCCTCCGACAGCACCAGCCTGCGGGCAGGGCCCGTCACCTCCTCATCCTCACCCCGACCCCCCCCCCCCCCCTCACCCCAACCCTCGCACCCCCATCGCCCTCCTCATCCTCACCCTGACCCCCCTCCATCACCCTCCTCATCCTCACCCCGTCACCTCCTCACCCTCTTCATCCTCACCGCAACCCCATCAGCCTCCTCACCATCACCCCAACCCCATCACCCTCCTCATCCTCCCCCTGACCCCCCTCCATCACCCTCCTCATCCTCACCCTGACCCCCTCCATCACCCTCCTCATCCTCACCCTGACCCCCTCCATCACCCTCCTCATCCTCACCCTGACCCCCCTCCATCACCCTCCTCATCCTCCCCCTGACCCCCCCTCCATCACCCTCCTCATCCTCACCCCGACCCCCCTCCATCACCCTCCTCATCCTCCCCCTGACCCCCTCCATCGCCCTCCTCATCCTCACCCTGACCCCCCTCCATCGCCCTCCTCATCCTCACCCTGACCCCCCTCCATCACCCTCCTCATCCTCACCCTGACCCCCTCCATCGCCCTCCTCATCCTCACCCCGACCCCCTCCATCGCCCTCCTCATCCTCACCCCGACCCCCTCCATCGCCCTCCTCATCCTCACCCCGACCCCCCTCCATCACCCTCCTCATCCTCACCCTGACCCCCTCCATCACCCTCCTCATCCTCACCCTGACCCCCCTCCATCGCCCTCCTCATCCTCACCCTGACCCCCCTCCATCGCCCTCCTCATCCTCACCCTGACCCCCTCCATCGCCCTCCTCATCCTCACCCTGACCCCCCTCCATCACCCTCCTCATCCTCACCCCGACCCCCTCCATCACCCTCCTCATCCTCCCCCTGACCCCCCTCCATCACCCTCCTCATCGTCACCTCCTCACCCTCTTCATCCTCACCGCAACCCCATCACCCTCCTCATCCTCACCCTGACCCCCCTCCATCGCCCTCCTCATCCTCACCCTGACCCCCCTCCATCACCCTCCTCATCCTCACCCTGACCCCCTCCATCACCCTCCTCATCTTCACCCCGTCACCTCCTCACCCTCTTCATTCTCACCGCAACCCCATCACCCTCCTCATCCTCACCCTGACCCCCCTCCATCACCCTCCTCATCCTCACCCTGACCCCCCTCCATCGCCCTCCTCATCCTCACCCTGACCCTTTCCCCCCTGAATCATCATCCTCATCCTCACCCCGCCCCCATCGCCCGTCACCCTCCTCATCCTCATCACTCTGGCCCCCTCCCCCCCATCACCCTGCCCCTGTCCCCCCCCCCGCCCCCCTCCCGATCCTCATCCTCACTTGAAGGGCGCAAAGAGCCAGTGGCGGGCGAGGGACCCCATGGAGTAGCCCCCCACCCAGTCGGCATCCAGCTTCTTCAGCCCCGCGATGAAGTAGACGATGAAGATCTGGAGGCGAGGGGAGGAGTGGCGGGGGAGGGGTGAAGGGTGGCCCCAGGGGACACCCAGGTGCAGGGGGACGTGGGGTGGGCACCCACCTGGGCACGCAGCAGGGTGTAGTTCCACAGCGGCACGTGGGCGTTCCTCTTCTGGGGACGGAAAAGCCCATCCACGGACCTGGGGGACACGGGGGGAGCGGCCGGGCCGCTGTCACCCCACTGCCAGCGTCACGGGGGACACCAGCCACCACCCCAGAGCCACAGGGAAACCCCGGTGCCGTGGGGGACACCCCTGGGGACCCCAATGCCATGGGGGATCTGGGGCTCATGGCACCCTGTAGGGACGCCAGTGCCAGTGGGGACATGGGGGTCTATGCCACCCCGCAGGGACCCACTGTCACCCCACAGGGACAGCAGGACCTGTGCCACCCCACAGGGACCCAGTGCCACAGGGGACACCAGGACCTGTGCCAATCCATGGGGACCCAGTGCCACCAGTGACCCCAGGACCTGTGCCACCCATGGGGACCCAGTGCCACCTATGACCTCAGGACCAGTGCCGCCAGTGACCCCAGGACCTGTGCCATGCCACCCCATGGGGACCCTGTGCTGCCCCACAGGGGACCCAGTGCCACCCCACGGGGACCCAGGGCCACCAGTGACCCCAGGACCTGTGCCATGCCACCCCATGGGGACCCTGTGCTGCCCCACAGGGAACCCAGTGCCACCCCACGGGGACCCAGGGCCACCAGTGACCCCAGGGCACGTGCCATGCCACCCCATGGGGACCCAGTGCCACCCCACGGGGACCCAGGGCCACCAGTGACCCCAGGGCACGTGCCATGCCACCCCATGGGGACCCAGTGCCACCCCACGGGGACCCAGTGCCACCAGTGACCCCAGGGCACGTGTCACCCCACGGGGACCCTGTGCTGCCCCCACAGGGGACCCAGTGCCACCCCACGGGGACCCAGTGCCACCAGTGACCCCAGGGCACGTGCCACCCCACGGGGACGCGGTGGCGGCGCAGCTCACCCGTAGCGGTCGGCGCCCAGCAGCGCCAGCTGGAAGGCCAGCAGCCCGTACAGGTACGAGTGGTTGTTCCAGGTCGTCTTGTCCAGCAGCAGCAGGTACCAGTATGGCCCCAGGAAGGCGGCGCAGCTCAGGCGGTAGCAGCACCCGGCCATCACGCCCAGCGCCCCTGCGGGCACCACAGCCCTCCTGTCCCTGCGGCCCATCCCCCGCCCCTCACTCCCTGGTTCCCATCCCCATCCCGTCATTCCCTGGCTCTCCTCCCTGGCCCCAGCCCTCCCCAGTTCCCCTCCCCATCCCCATCCTTCCCTGGTCCTCCTTCCCATCCCTGTCCCTGTCATTCCCTGGTTCTTCTCCCCATCCCTGTCCCCATCCCCATCACTCCCTGGTCCTCCTTCCCATCCCTGTCCCCATCATTCCCTGGTTCTTCTCCCCATCCCTGTCCCCATCCCCATCACTCCCTGGTCCTCCTTCCCCTCCCTGTCCCTGTCATTCCCTGGTTCTTCTCCCCATCCCTGTCCCCATCCCCATCCTTCCCTGGCCCTCCTTCCCATCCCTGTCCCTGTCATTCCCTGGTTCTTCTCCCCATCCCTGTCCCCATCCCCATCCTTCCCTGGTCCTCCTCCCCATCCCTGTCCCTGTCATTCCCTGGTTCCCCCGCCCCGTCCCTGTCCAGTTCCCCTCCCCATCCCAGTCATTCCCTGGTTCTCCCTGTCCCCATCCCCATCCCTACCCGGTTCTCCCCCCTGTCCCCATCATTGCCTGGTTCTTCTCCCCATCCCTGTCCCCATCGCTGTCACTGCCCGGTTCCCCATCCCCATCCTTCCCTGGTCCTCCTTCCCATCCCTGTCCCTGTCATTCCCTGGTTCCTGTCCGTGCCTGGTTCCCCATCCCTGTCCCCATCCCCGTCATCCCCTGGTTCCCCTCCCCATCCTTGTCCCCATCACTCCCCGGTTCCCCTTCCCGTCCCTGTCCCCGTCACTCCTTGGCTCCCCTCCCTGCCGGTCCCCATCCCCACCCCTCCTCGGTTCTGTCCCCACGGTGGCTCCTGTCCCCATCCCTCCCCGGCTCCCCTCCCTGTCCCCGTCCCCACACCCGCTCCCCGTGCCCAGCCCCGCGCCATCCCGTGCCTGTCCCCGCTCCCCGTGTCCCCCTGCCCCCGTACCCAGGAACATGGTGGCGTAGAGCAGGTACATCCAGTCGAGGGGCAGGGGCCGCAGGGCGGGCAGCAGCGGGAAGCGGCACACGTCCAGCCCGTCCAGGAACCGCTGGTCCAGGTGGCCCAGGCCCCGCTCCTGGGGCACGTCCAGCGCCATCAGCAGCCCTGGGGGGGGGGGTCAGCGGCCGGGCCCCTTCCCCGGCCGTGGGGGCACCCGGGCGGGCGCTGACCCCCCCCCCCCCCCCCAGCCGCCAAACCTCCACCGCAACCTTTGCTCCGGGCTGACGTGTCCCAGCCGGCCGGGGCTGCCCCCGCCGCAGAGCTGGAGACCCCCAGCCCCCCGCAGCCCCTGGTTCCCCCAGAGCCCCCTCCCCAGTCCCAGCCTCCTTGCTCCCCCAGAGCCCCCCTGGAGCCCCCCCCCCCAGCCCCTGAGCCCCCCCCAGTCACCCTGGTCCCCCAGTCCCACCAAACACCAGTGGACCCCCAGCTCCCCCCAGCCCCCCGGAGCCCCCTGGTCCCCCCCAGGCCCCCCCTGTCCCACTGGACCCTTTCGGACTCCCGGCCCCTACAGCCCCCAGTCCCCCTGGAGCCCCCTGGTGCCCCCAGGCCCCCCCTGTCCCATTGGACCCCCAGTTCCCCCCTGGTCCGCCGATCCCTCCCGACCACCCCCACAGTCCCCCTGTGCCCCCCACAGGGCCTGGTCCCCCCAACCCCCCCCGAGCCCCCTCGGTGCCCCCAGCCCCCGGGCCCCGCAAACCCCCCAGCCCCTCCAAGCCTCCCAGTCCCCTTTGGCCCCCCCAAGCCCCGCAGCCCCCCCGGAGCCCCAGCCCCCCCCGGTCCCCCCCAGGCCCCCCGAGCCCGCCGGTTCCCCCTGACTCCCCCCCAGCCCCCCGGTCCCCCCCCCGCCCCCCGTGTCCCCGCGCACCGAAGGCGGCGCGGAAGGCGCCGAGCGCGGCGGGGTCGCAGGGCCGGTGCAGCAGCCGGACGAGCCGCTCCCACCGCGCCAGCTCCCGCAGCTCGAAGCCCAGGAGGCGCCGGGCCGCGCTGGGGCCGGGGGGCGGCTGGGGGGGGGCCGGGGGCCTCCCCGCCGCCTCCCCCCGCTCCGGCCGCCTCCGCCGTGCCGGCCCTGCAGCGGGGGTCGGGGGTCAGAGGTCAGGGGTCACAGGGCACCGAGCCCCCACCTCCCCCCGGCGCCCCCCCGCCCGGGCCGTACCCGCCGCCGCCGCCATCGCTAAGGCCCCGCCCCTCGCGTTACGTCACGCTACGTCACGGGGCGCGGCCGCCAATCGCCGCCGCCCTGGCGCCGGGGGCGGGGGGCGCGGCCTCACCCCCTCCCCATCCCGGCACCCCTGGCCCCGCCCCCGCACCCCTGGCCCCGCCCCCGCACCCCTGACCCCGCCGCGACCCCTGACCCCGCCCCCTCCCGGAAGCCCCGGGCGGGCGGGGCCGGGGCCGGCGCCGCCGGCAGCGGGAGCGGAGCCACGGTGGGGTCGCGGGGCCGGGGGGGGCCTTAGGGGTCCCCCGGGGTCTGCGGGGTGCGGGGGGGGGTCTGGGGTACCTGTGGGGCGCCTATGGGGTCCCCCTGTGGTCTGCGGGGTGTGTATGGGGGGTCTGGGGTACCTATGGGGCGCCTATGGGGCACTTGGGGAAGTGCCTATGGGGCAGCTGGCAGGCGTTTGGGTGGGTATAGGGCGTCTGTGGGGTGCCCAGGGTGCCTATAGGGTGCTTGTGGGGTCCCTTTGGGGTCTCCGGGGTGTATATAGGGGGTCTGGGATACATATGGGGCACCTATGGGGTGTTTGGGGAAGTGCCTATGGGGGGCTTGGGTGGATGTGGGGTGCCTGGGGTGCTTATAGAGTGCCTGGGGTTCCCTCTGGGGTCTCTAGGGTGCATATGGGGGGTCTGGGGTACATATGGGGCACCTGTGGGGCTCATGGGGAAGTGCCTGTGGGGTGCCTGGCAGGCGCTTGGGTGGGTATAGGGACCTATGGGGTACCCAGGGTGCCTATAGGGTGCTTGTGGGGTCCCTTTGGGGTCTTTGGGGTGTATATAGGGGGTCTGGGGTACATATGGGGCATTTATAGGATGCCCATGAGGTGCCTGAGGAAATGTCTATAGGGTGTATGTATGGGGGGGGGGGGTGATGTCCTGGGGGGTGCCTATAGGGTTTCAGGATGCCTATGGGGTACCCAGGGTGCATATGGGGTGTCTGGGGTACATATGGGGTGCCTATAGGATGCTTGAGCAAGTGCCCAGGGTGTCTATGGGGTGCTTGGGGGTGCATGTAGGGCACCCCAATGCATATAGGGTGCATGTGGGGCATTTGGGGTGCGTGTGGGGTAGCTAGGGGGTGCTTGGGGTGCGTGTGGGGTGCTTGGCATTGATACGGGGGCATATGGGGTGCTATGGGGTGCATATGGGGTGCCTGGGTGGAGATGGGGTACCTGTGGGGTTCCCAGGGCACCTATGGGTGCTTGGGGATGCCTTTGGGGTGCATATGGGGTGCTGGGGGGTGCCCAGGGTGCTTATAGGGTACTCGGGAAGGTGCCCGGGGGGGGACAGGGGGCACCTATGGGTGCTTGGGGGTACCTTTGGGGTGGTCAGGGTGCCTATGGGGTGTTTGCTGTGCGTATAGGGTGCCTATGGGGAGCTTGGGGTGCATATGGGGTGCTTGGGGAAGCACCCGTAGGGTGGTGGGGGCTGCCCAGGGTGCACATGGGGTGCTTGGGGGTTATCTGGGGTACGTATAGGGTGCCTGGGGTACCTATAAGGTGCTTGGGGAAGTGCCTGCAGGGACACGAGGTGCTTGGGGACATATAGGGGGTGCCTCGGGGGTGCTTGGGGACATATAGGGGGTGCCTCGGGGGTGCTTGAGGTGCGTATGGGGTGCTTGGGGGGTGCCCAGGGTGCATATATGGTGCTTTGGGAAATGCCCAGGCTGCATATGGGGTGCTTGGGGTGGACTCGGGTCACCTATAGGGTGCTTGGGGTGTATATGCGGGATGCTGGGGGGTGCCCAGGCATGCCTATAGGGTGCTTGGCAGGTGCCTGGGGTGGGTATGGGGTACCTGTGGGGTCCGGGGGGTGCTCAGGGTACCTATGGGGTCCGGGGGGTGCTCAGGGTGCCTATGGGGTGCTCAAGGGGTACCTTTGGAATGTCTAGGGGTGTATATGGGGTGCCTATGGGGTGCTCTGAGGGTGTATGTGGGGGGCCTGGGGGGAGCCCAGGGTGTAGATGGGGTGCCTGTGGGGTGCGCAGGGCAGGTATGGGGGGTGCCTATGGGGGGCGCAGGGGAGGTATGTGGGGTGCGCAGGGCAGGTATGGGGGGTGCCTGTGGGGGGTGCAGGGGAGGTATGTGGGGTGCAGAGGGGGGTGCAGGGGAGGTGTGGGGGGTGCCTATGGGGGGTGCAGGGGAGGTGTGGGGGGGTGCGCAGGGCAGGTATGGGGGGGTGCCTATGGGGGGTGCAGGGGAGGTATGTGGGGTGCCTATGGGGGGTGCAGGGGAGGTGTGGGGGGTGCGCAGGGCAGGTATGGGGGGTGCCTATGGGGGGTGCAGGGGAGGTATGTGGGGTGCGCAGGGCAGGTATGGGGGGGTGCCTATGGGGGGCGCAGGGGAGGTGTGGGGGGTGCGCAGGGCAGGTATGGGGGGTGCCTGTGGGGGGCGCAGGGGAGGTGTGGGGGGTGCAGGGGAGGTATGGGGGGTGCAGAGGGGGTGTGTGGGGTGCAGAGGGGGGTGCTAGGGAGTGCCCAGGGGTCTGGGCAGTGCCCAGGGTACCCATGGGGGGGTGGGGGGTGGGGGGCAGGGCATGGGGGGTGGTGTCATGTCCATGTGGGGCGCTGGGGTGCCCACCCTAACCCCTGCCCTGTGGTTCCAGGCGGGCAGCATGGCGGGCAGCACGGCGGGCAGCGCAGCGGGCAGCGCGGCGGGCAGCGCGGCGGGCGGCGGGCGCATGCAGGCGCTGCAGCGGGAGGTGGAAGGCGTCAAAACCATCATGACCCAGAACGTGGAGCGGATCCTGGCGCGGGGCGAGAACCTCGAGCAGCTCCACAGCAAGAGCCAGGACCTGGAGGCCACTGTGAGAGCAGGGGCCCAGGGCGGGCGGGGGTCCCCAGGGTGGGACGCGGGGTCCCGAAGGTGGGCACAGGGTCCCCGAGGTGGCACGAGGTCCCCAAAGTGGGATGCAGGTGGTCCCCAAGGTAGGATGAAGGGTCTCCAAGGTGCCACATGGTCCCCAGATGTGGATGCAGGGTCCCCAGGGTGGACACAGGGTCCCCACAGTGGCATGAGGTCCCCAAGATGGGACACAGGGTCCCTGGGGTGGGATACAGGGTTTCCAGGGTGGGACATGAGGTCCCGAAGGTGCGCACAGGGTCCCCGAGGTGGCACGAGGTCCCCAAAGTGGGATGCAGGGGGTCCCCAAGGTGGCATGGGGTCCTCAAGATGGGATACAGGGTCCCCAAGGTGGGACATGGGGTCCCCAAGGTGGCATGGGGTCCCCAGGCAGGAATACAGGGTCTCCAGGGCAGGCACAGGGTCCCCATGATGGGACACGGAGTCCCCAAGATGGGACACAAGGTCCCCAGAGTGGGCACAGGGTCCCCAAGATAGGATGAAGGGTCTCCAAGGTGCCACATGGTCCCCAGATGTGGATGCAGGGTCCCCAGGGTGGACACAAGGTCCCTGAGGTGGACACAGGGTCCCCACAGTGGCATGAGGTCCCCAAGATGGGACACAGGGTCCCTGGGGTGGGATACAGGGTTTCCAGGGTGGGACATGGGGTCCCTAAGGTGGGCACAGCGTCCCCAAGGTGGGACAAAGGATCTCTGAGGTGGCATGGGGTCCCCAGGGTGGACACAAGGTCCCTGAGGTGGGCACAGGGTCCTCAAGGTGGCACCAGGGCCCCGAGGTGGGTGCAGGGTCCCATGGGTGGCACCATGTCCCCAGGTGGGTGCAGGGTTCCTCCAGGTGACATCTGGTTTGAGCACAGGATCCCCCGGGGGTGATGCTGGGACCCCAGGGGGGACAGAGGGCTATAGGACATGGGGTCCCCAAAGGGACAACTGGGTCCAGTTGGGCACTGGGTTTGGGGGCGTGGGGCATGTAGGTGGCAGGGGGTGTCCCCAAGGGTGGCGGGGGGGGTCCCTGGGGTGGCAGTGTCACTGTGGTGGCAGGGGGTCTCCCCAGGGGTGGCGGGGGGGGTCCCTGGGGTGGCAGTGTCACTGGGGTGGCAGGGGGTCTCCCCAGGGGTGGCGGGGGGGTCCCTGGGGTGGCAGGTGTCCCCAGGGTGGCAGGGCTGTCCCTGGGGTGGCAGGGTGTCCCCCCCCTGAGCTGTGTCCCTGCAGTCGGAGCACTTCAAGACGACGTCGCAGAAGATGGCCCGCCGGTACTGGTGGAAGAACGTGAAGCTGCTCGTCATCCTTGGCCTCGTGGGCGCCATCATCCTCATCCTCATCATCCTCCTGGTCACTGGCGTCATCCCCACCTAGAGCCCCCAGCCCCGCCTGCGGGGACCCCCAGCCACCCACCTGTCCCCATAGAATACAGGGGTGACAAGCCATGTGGGGCTGGCTCTGTGTGCGGCGTGCGGACGGGTGTGGGGACGCGGATGGGGACACGGATGGGGACTCGGGCATGAGGACACGGATGGGGACGGGTGTGGGGACACGGATGGGGACTCGGGCATGAGGACACGGATGGGGACAGGCATGGGGGCACGGATGGGAACTCGGGCATGAGGACACGGATGGGGACAGGCGTGGGGACACGGATGGGGACTCGGGCATGAGGACACGGATGGGGACAGGCGTGGGGACACGGATGGGAACTCGGGCATGAGGACACGGGTGGGGACAGGCGTGGGGGCATGGATGGGGACTCGGGCATGAGGACACGGATGGGGACGGGCGTGGGGACACGGATGGGGACTCGGGCATGAGGACACGGGTGGGGACAGGCGTGGGGACACGGATGGGGACTCGGGCATGAGGACACGGATGGGGACGGGCGTGGGGACACGGATGGGGACTCGGGCATGAGGACACGGATGGGGACGGGCGTGGGGACACGGATGGGGACTCGGGCATGAGGACACGGATGGGGGACAGGCGTGGGGACACGGATGGGGACTCGGGCATGAGGACACGGATGGGGACAGGCGTGGGGACACGGATGGGGACTCGGGCATGAGGACACGGATGGGGACAGGCGTGGGGACACGGATGGGGACTCGGGCATGAGGACACGGATGGGGACGGGTGTGGGGACACGGGTGGGAACTCGGGCATGAGGACACGGATGGGGATGGGCGTGGGGACACGGATGGGGACTCGGGCATGAGGACACGGATGGGGACAGGCGTGGGGACACGGATGGGGACTTGGGCATGAGGACACGGGTGGGGACAGGCGTGGGGACATGGATGGGGACTCGGGCATGAGGACACGGATGGGGACAGGCGTGGGGACACGGATGGGGACTCGGGCATGAGGACACGGGTGGGGACAGGCGTGGGGACACGGATGGGGACTCGGGCATGAGGACACGGATGGGGACAGGCGTGGGGGCCACGGATGGGGACTCGGGCATGAGGACACGGATGGGGACGGGTGTGGGGACACGGATGGGGACTCGGGCATGAGGACACGGGTGGGGACAGGCGTGGGGACACGGATGGGGACTCGGGCATGAGGACACGGGTGGGGACAGGCATGGGGGCACGGATGGGGACTCGGGCGTGGGGACATGGATGGGGACTTGGGCATGAGGACACGGGTGGGGACAGGCGTGGGGGCACGGATGGGGACTCGGGCATGAGGACACGGATGGGGACAGGCGTGGGGGCACGGATGGGGACTCGGGCATGAGGACACGGGTGGGGATGGGCATGAGGACACGTGGGCACATGGATGGGGACAGTGTCACGGTCCACTCGGTGGACTCGTGGTGACGGCCCGGTAACCGGTCCCCGAGCGCACAGCTCCGGGGCCCCGCGGGGGGTTACGCCTCCGCCACGCAGGGTTGTTGCTCGCCCGCGAGGCGGCTGCGCCGGGTAGAAAGGCCGAGCGCGGGTGAGCGGTGACGTAGCACGGGAAGGAAGAGGATTACGGCGGCCACCACGGGTCCAAGGTGTCCCTGTGGTCCCAGGCCGGTCCCGCCGGCCCTTCCGCTCGCCGTGATCCCTGGTGGGGAAGATCTCCAGAGCCCAGCCGCTACGAAAGCACCTTTTGATGCCGGGCAGCGCGCCCTGCTCCTCCCCTGGGCCATGGATTGTTCCAGAGTCCCTCCAGCCAGGTGTCCCAAGAGGGGCGGGTGGCTCCAGGCCGGGAGCGGTGTCCTGGCATTGTGTTACGGCCACGGCTGTGATCCATCTTCTGGACGGCTGGTACGTGGCCTTGTCCCAGCTGTTCCTTCCGGTCCCGGGTGGCAGGAGCGGCGCCGCACTGGTACCGACCAGTTCCCCTTCCCGGGGTCCTGGGGTCCCGGCGCCCACGAGGACCGTTCCGTCTCCAGGTCTCTCTTGGCAGTGTTGAGACAATGTCACTCTCTGTAGAGCGACTCTTACAGACAGGTGTGGGGACGTGGGGACACGGATGGGGACTCAGATGTGAGGACATGAGTGGGGACACGGATGGGAACTTGGACATGGGGACATGGGTGGGGACAGGGATGGGAACTCAGACGTGAGGACATGGGTGGGGACAGGCATGGGGACACGGATGGGAACTTGGACATGGGGACATGGGTGGGGACAGGTGTGGGGACGGTTGGGGACACGGATGGGAACTCAGACGTGGGGACAGGCATGGGGACACGGATGGGAACTCGGACATGGGGACACGGATGGGAACTCGGACATGGGGACAGGCGTGGGGACACGGATGGGAACTCGGACATGGGGACAGGCGTGGGGACACGGATGGGAACTCGGACATGGGGACAGGCGTGGGGACAGGCGTGGGGACACGGATGGGAACTCGGACATGGGGACAGGCGTGGGGACACGGATGGGAACTCGGACATGGGGACAGGCGTGGGGACAGGCAGGCGCTGCGCCAGGGGAGGGGAGCGGTGCCAGGCATGTGACTGGTGCCAGGGGACAAAGGACACAGTGTGGCAGCGCTGCCACCCAGGCACGGCCCGCAGTGGGGGGGGGGGGGGGTGGGGACGTGGGGACATGAGGGTCCAGCGGGACCCAGGTGTGTGGGGGACCCACAGCTGGGGGGCTTGAGCGGGGGGTCCTGAGGGCCCGGCAGGTACAGGGCTGGGGGACCTGGGGACACATTTCACGGGGGGGGACCTGGGGACACATGTTGGGGGGGGGCTGCATCTGGGGACCTGGGGGTCCCGGCGGCGCACAGGCACGGCTGGGGGGTGGGTCCCCGAGCGGGGCGGGGAGGGGACAGGGACCGGCACCGGCCGCGCTGTAGCCCCGGGGACACGGGGCGGTCCCGGTCCCTCCCGCCGGGGGCGGCCGCTGGGGCCCGGGCTGGGACGGGGACAGGCGCTCCGGTGCCGGCAGCGACCCCCGGGGCACCGACCCGGTGCCCGCAGCGACCCCCGGGCAGTGACCCCCGGGCAGCGACCCCCGGTGCCCGCAGCGACCCCCGGGCAGCGACCCCGGTGCCGGCAGCGACCCCCGGGCAGCGACCCCCGGGCAGCGACCCCCGGCCCGGCCGCAGCCGCGGGGCCATGGTGAGCGCGGGGCTCCGCCGCCGCTTTCGCTTCCCGGGGGGAGGGGACAGAGGGGGTGACACACGGACCTGGGGGGGAGGGGGGACAGAGGGGGTGACACACGCACCCGGGGGGGGGGACCCACCCGCGCGTGCCCCCGTGCCCTGTCCCCACGGCCGCGCGGTGCTGGTGTGTGTCCCGTGTCGCCGGGGTCCCGTACCGTGTCCCCCCCCCCCCCCCCGCCGGTGCCAACGGCTCCTGGTGCCACCGCCCTGGGGCACCCGCGGTCCCCACGTCCCCCTCCTCACGCGGCCTGCGCCCCCTCCCCGTGGCCCCTGTGTCCCCACGGTCTCCTTCCCTGAGGTTCCCTTGTCCCCACAATACCCCTGTCCCCACGGTGCCTGTCCCCGCCTTCCCCGTGTCCCCACGGGCTCCTTCCCTGAAGTGCCCTTGTCCTGAAGTCCCCACGGTCCCTGTGTCCCCATGGTCCCTGTGTCCCCATAGCCCCCCATTCCCATAGTGCCATATCCCCACGGTCCCTGTGTCCCCACAGCGTCTGTCCCTCTAGTTCCTGTATCCCAATAGTCCCCGTGTCCCCACATCCCCATGGTCCCAATGTCCCCATGGTCCCTGTCCCTCTAGTCCCTGTCCCCCAATGGTCCCAGTGCCCCCATATCCCCCCGTTCCCACAGTCCCATGTCCCCACAGTGTCTGCCCCTATAGTCCCTGTGTCCCCACATCCACCCATTCCCATAGTGCCATGTCCCCAATGTCCCCATGGTGTCTCTCCCTATAGTCCCCGTGTCCCAGTGGTCCCCATGTCCCCCAGGTGGCCCACCCCTGCAGCCCCCCTCAAGTCCACACCCCCGGTGCCGGTGTCCCCACGGTGTCCCCACGGTGTCCCCACGGTGTCCCTGTCCCCAGGCAGGGCTGGCACGCTGCCAGCGTGAGGCCGAGGAGGTGACGGAGCTGATGAGGCAGAATTTCGCCCGGGCGCTGGAGCGGGACGGGCACCTCAGCCAGCTCGACAGCCGGGCCCAGGAGCTGCGCAGCATGGTGGGCACCTATAGGGACGTATGGCCCGGGGTGGGGAACGCCACAGGGACACACGGCCCCAGGGGACGCATGCTATAGGGACATATAGCCCTGGGGAGGGGCACACAGAGAGCCCTGGGGGGGACACTTTAAGGACACGGCCCCAGGGTGGGACATGCTATAGGGACATATAGCCCTGGGGGGACACTATAGGGACACAGGCCCCAGGGTGGGACATGCTATAGGGACATACAGCCCTGGGGGGACACTATAGGGACACAGGCCCCAGGGTGGGACATGCTATAGGGACATATAGCCCTGGGGGGACACTATAGGGACACAGGCCCCAGGGTGGGACACGCTATAGGGACACATAGCCCTTGGAGGGGCACACAGAGCCCTGGGGGGACACTATAGGGACACACGGCCCCAGGGGGGACCACACTATAGGGACATATAGGTGCAAGGAGGGGGGGACACACACTAAAGGGGCATAGATCCCTGGGGACACAAACTGTAAGGACTTACAGCCCTGCAGGGCACAAACTATAGGGACACATAGCCCCGGGGGGGGGAACACTATAGGGCCATATAGCCCCGGGGGGCAGACACTATAGGGCCATACAGCCCCGGGGGGGGGGGACGGACGGACACTATAGGGCCATATAGCCCCAGGAGGGGGGACACACATTATAGGGCCATACAGCCCCGGGGGGGGGGGGACGGACACTATAGGGCCATACAGCCCCGGGGGAGGGGGGGGGACAGACACTATAGGGCCATACAGCCCCGGGGGGGGGGACGGACACTATAGGGCCATACAGCCCCGGGGGGGGGACGGACACTATAGGGCCATACAGCCCCGGGGGGGGGACGGACACTATAGGGCCATACAGCCCCAGGGGGGGGGGGACGGACACTATAGGGCCATACAGCCCCGGGGGGGGGACGGACACTATAGGGCCATACAGCCCCAGGGGGGGCGGACGGACACTATAGGGCCATACAGCCCCGGGGGGGGGACGGACACTATAGGGCCATACAGCCCCGGGGGGGGGGACGGACACTATAGGGCCATACAGCCCCGGGGGGGGGGACACTACAGGGCCGTGGGGTGCTATAGGGCCACACGTCCCTATAGTGCCCCCCCAGCCACTATAGGCCTATACAGCCGGGGCGCAGTACCCTATAGACCCCCCGTGCTGTCCCTGCAGGGCGCAACGTTCACCCGCAGTACCCGGGCGGTGGCACGGCAGCAGCGCAGGGGACACCGGCGCTGGCGTGTGGCACTGGTGGCCATCGGCCTCGGCACCCTCCTCCTCCTCCTCCTGGCCATCGGCCTGGCGCTGTGGCTGGCACGGGCCCCCCCACCCCCCCTCACTGCTGCCGCCCCCCCGGGACACCCCCCGGTGGGGACCCAGCCCCCAGCACCGCAAGGAGCCCGACGGGCCTTGGGGACACCCCGCGGTGACGGAGCCCCAGGATCCGCTTCGGGGAGACCCGGCAACGACAACCCGGGGGATCTGCTTTGGGCAGATCCTACAGTAACAGCAGCTGGGTGATCCACAGGGAGACCCCACAATAAATAAGCCCCAGGATCTGTTCTGGGGAGACCCTACAATAACAAACCAGCCGGACGTTTTGAGGAGACCCGGCAACAACAAACCAGCGGGATCTGCTTTGGGCAGATCCTACAGATCCTACAGCTGGGTGATCCACAGGGAGACCCTGCAACAACAAACCAGCCGGGTGATCCCCACAGGGGACCCTACAATAAATAAGCACCAGGATCTGCTTCGGGAAGACACAACAACAACCAACCAGCGGGATCTGCTTTGGGAAGACCCTACAACAACAAACCACCTGGGTGATCCACACGGAGACCCTGCAGTGACACACCAGCCTGATGATCTCCATGGAGACCCCACAATAAACAAGCATCAAGATTTGTTTTGGGGAGGCCCTACAATAAATAAGCCCCAGGATCTGCTTTGGGGAGACCCTGCAATAACAAACCAGCTGGATGAGCACCAGCCATCGTGGAGATCCCTCCAATAACCGAGCACTAGGATCTGTTTTGGTGGATCATAAGCACCAGGATTTGCTTTGGGGAGACCCTACAATAATAACCCAGCAGAACGGTGTCCACAGAGACCCCCATAATAAATAAGCCCCAGGATCTGTTTTGGGGAGACCCTACAATAAATAAGCCCCAGGATCTGTTTTGGGGAGGCCCTGCAATAAATAAGCCCCAGGATCTGTTTTGGGGAGGCCCTGCAATAAATAAGCCCCAGGATCTGTTTTGGAGAGACCCTACAATAAATAAGCCCCAGGATCTGTTTTGGAGAGACCCTACAATAAATAAGCCCCAGGATCTGTTTTGGGGAGACCCTACAATAAATAAGCCCCAGGATCTGTTTTGGGGAGACCCTACAATAAATAAGCCCCAGGATCTGTTTTGGAGAGACCCTACAATAAATAAGCCCCAGGATCTGTTTTGGAGAGACCCTACAATAACAAACCAGCTGGATGATCCACACGGAGACCCTGCATAACACACCAGCCTGATGATCTCCACGGGGACCCTGCAATAAACAAGCATCAAGATTTGCTTTGGGGAGACCCTACAATAATAACCCAGCAGGATGATGTCCACAGAGACCCCACAATAAATAAGCCCCAGGATCTGCTTCGGGGAGACCCTACAATAAATAAGCCCCAGGATCTGCTTCGGGGAGACCCTACAATAACAAACTGTCAGGGTATTTTGGGAAGACCCTACATCAACAAGTCAGAGGGATGATGTTCACAGAGACCCTGCAATACATAATCATCCAGGTTTGTTTTGGGGAGACCCTACAATAAATAAGCCCCAGGATCTGTTTTGGGGAGACCCTACAATAAATAAGCGCCAGGATCTGTTTTGGGGAGACCCTACAATAACAAACCAGATGGATGATCCACACGGAGACCCTGCATAACACACCAGCCTGGTGATCTCCACGGGGACCCTGCAATAAACAAGCATCAAGATTTGCTTCGGGGAGACCCTACAATAATAACCCAGCAGAACGGTGTCCACAGAGACCCCACAATAAATAAGCCCCAGGATCTGTTTTGGGGAGGCCCTACAATAAATAAGCCCCAGGATCTGTTTTGGGGAGGCCCTACAATAAATAAGCGCCAGGATCTGTTTTGGGGAGACCCTACAATAAATAAGCCCCAGGATCTGTTTTGGGGAGATCCTACAATAAATAAGCCCCAGGATCTGTTTTGGAGAGACCCTACAATAAATAAGCCCCAGGATCTGTTTTGGGGAGACCCTACAATAAATAAGCCCCAGGATCTGTTTTGGGGAGGCCCTACAATAAATAAGCCCCAGGATCTGTTTTGGGGAGGCCCTACAATAAATAAGCCCCAGGATCTGTTTTGGAGAGACCCTACAATAAATAAGCCCCAGGATCTGTTTTGGAGAGACCCTACAATAAATAAGCCCCAGGATCTGTTTTGGGGAGACCCTACAATAAATAAGCCCCAGGATCTGTTTTGGGGAGACCCTGCAATAAATAAGCCCCAGGATCTGTTTTGGGGAGGCCCTGCAATAAATAAGCCCCAGGATCTGTTTTGGGGAGGCCCTACAATAAATAAGCCCCAGGATCTGTTTTGGAGAGACCCTACAATAAATAAGCCCCAGGATCTGTTTTGGGGAGACCCTACAATAACAAACCAGATGGATGATCCACACGGAGACCCTGCATAACACACCAGCCTGGTGATCTCCACGGGGACCCTGCAATAAACAAGCATCAAGATTTGCTTCGGGGAGACCCTACAATAATAACCCAGCAGGATGATGTCCACAGAGACCCCACAATAAATAAGCCCCAGGATCTGTTTTGGAGAGACCCTACAATAAATAAGCCCCAGGATCTGTTTTGGAGAGACCCTACAATAAATAAGCCCCAGGATCTGTTTTGGGGAGACCCTGCAATAAATAAGCCCCAGGATCTGTTTTGGGGAGACCCTACAATAACAAACCAGATGGATGATCCACACGGAGACCCTGCATAACACACCAGCCTGGTGATCTCCACGGGGACCCTGCAATAAACAAGCATCAAGATTTGCTTTGGGGAGACCCTACAATAATAACCCAGCAGGATGATGTCCACAGAGACCCCACAATAAATAAGCCCCAGGATCTGTTTTGGAGAGACCCTACAATAAATAAGCGCCAGGATCTGTTTTGGGGAGACCCTACAATAAATAAGCCCCAGGATCTGTTTTGGGGAGACCCTGCAATAAATAAGCGCCAGGATCTGTTTTGGGGAGACCCTACAATAACAAACTGTCAGGGTATTTTGGGAAGACCCTACATCAACAAGTCAGAGGGATGATGTTCACAGAGACCCTACAATACATAATCATCCAGATTTGTTTTGGGGAGACCCTACAATAAATAAGCCCCAGGATCTGTTTTGGGGAGACCCTACAATAAAGAAGCACCAGGATGTGTTTTGGGGAGACCCTACAATAAAGAAGCCCCAGGATGTGTTTTGGGGAGGCCCTACAATAAATAAGCCCCAGGATGCGTTTTGGGGAGACCCTACAATAAATAAGCCCCAGGATGTGTTTTGGGGAGACCCTACAATAAAGAAGCCCCAGGATGTGTTTTGGGGAGGCCCTACAATAAAGAAGCCCCAGGATGTGTTTTGGGGAGACCCTACAATAAAGAAGCCCCAGGATGTGTTTTGGGGAGACCCTACAATAAATAAGCCCCAGGATGTGTTTTGGGGAGACCCTACAATAACAAACATCCTGGTCCCTACAATAAGCACCAGAAGCTGCTCTGGGGGGACCCTACAACAACAAGCCAGAGGGATGACGTTCACGGAGACCCCACGATAAAGCAGCGCCAGGATGTGTTTTGGGGAGCCCCTACAATAACAAAGCAGCAGGGTCTGCGCTGGGGAGCCCCCACAGGAGCCCCCCCAGGGACAGGCCAGCACGCCTTGCTCTTGGGGGACCCGACAATGACAAAGGGACCCAATCCGGGGAGACCCCACCACAATCCGCTCCGAGGAGACCCTACAATAACACACCAGTGGGACTCGCCCCGGGGACACCCAGTCTTGTCCCCAGGTGCCACCAATGCGGGGGGGGGGGGGGACGACACAGGAGGGTGCTGTGGCCCTGCCACTGTGATGGAGGGACCCGGGGTGGGGACAACCCTGGGGACACAATGGCACTGGGTGGGGGGACGAGAGGATGGGGATCCTGGGGACACGGCACCCATTGTCACCCACACAGGGGCACCCTGGCACCCATGGCAGGGGATGCGGAGGGCGGTGACAGTGGGGATACAACATGGTGACACACTGGGGTCCTCAAGATCCACCACCACCCCCAGCCCGGGGTCCCTCCCTGTGCCTCAGTTTCCCCAAGTGCAGCCAGACACCAGCACCTCACAGCACCTTTATTGACACCAGGCCAGCAACCGGTGCCCGTCCCCGGGGGTGGCAGCGTCCCCCGGGGGTGGCAGCTGTGTCACCCCCGTCCCCCGGCGCTTGCTGAGCTCATCCTGCACCCGCTGGCAGAGGGCCCGGCGCAGGGCGGGCTCCAGCGGGCTCTGGGCGCACACCCCGCCGCGTCACCTCCTCCGCGCTGTCCCCCTGCGGCACCCAGTCACCCGCTGTACCCCATGGCACCCCACCGCCCCCCGGCAGCACCCACACCCGCCCAGCAGGGCACCTGCTGCACCCCTGCCCCAGGGCACCCCCCCTTCACTGCAGGGAAGCCAGCACCCACCGGCACCCATGGGTGCCTCAGCGCCCCCTGCACAGCGTCCTTCCCTTTGGCCCCCCCACCCGTGGGTGCCCAGAGTCCCCCCCTAGCATCCCCCCGCCCCAGACCCCCCCACCCAGTGGGTGCCCAGACTCCCCCCTAGCATCCCCCCGCCCCCAGACCCCCCCACCCATGGGTGCCCAGACTCCCCCCTAGCATCCCCCCGCCCCAGACCCCCCACCCATGGGTGCCCAGACTCCCCCCTAGCATCCCCCC
>NW_024427414.1:0-42107 GCF_017639655.2 Falco naumanni
CCTTGCTGGCACCTTCCCCGGTGGAGGTGTGCATGGGGTGTGTTTGGAACATTTTTTCACCGGCCGACTCCAAAAGTCAGCGGTTCCCCATCTCAGCCCAGAAAGCTGGTAGAACAACTTTGGTGGTGTCTTTCAGCTGCCTAGCGGAGCAATGTAAAAACCGCCAGAGAACTCCTTGCTGGCACCTTCCCCGGTGGAGGTGTGCATGGGGTGTGTTTGGAACATTTTTTCACCGGCCGACTCCAAAAGTCAGCGGTTCCCCATCTCAGCCCAGAAAGCTGGTAGAACAACTTTGGTGGTGTCTTTCAGCTGCCTAGCGGAGCAATGTAAAAACCGCCAGAGAACTCCTTGCTGGCACCTTCCCCGGTGGAGGTGTGCATGGGGTGCGTTTGGAACATTTTTTCACCGGCCGACTCCAAAAGTCAGCGGTTCCCCATCTCAGCCCAGAAAGCTGGTAGAACAACTTTGGTGGTGTCTTTCAGCTGCCTAGCGGAGCAATGTAAAAACCGCCAGAGAACTCCTTGCTGGCACCTTCCCCGGTGGAGGTGTGCATGGGGTGTGTTTGGAACATTTTTTCACCGGCCGACTCCAAAAGTCAGCGGTTCCCCATCTCAGCCCAGAAAGCTGGTAGAACAACTTTGGTGGTGTCTTTCAGCTGCCTAGCGGAGCAATGTAAAAACCGCCAGAGAACTCCTTGCTGGCACCTTCCCCGGTGGAGGTGTGCATGGGGTGTGTTTGGAACATTTTTTCACCGGCCGACTCCAAAAGTCAGCGGTTCCCCATCTCAGCCCAGAAAGCTGGTAGAACAACTTTGGTGGTGTCTTTCAGCTGCCTAGCGGAGCAATGTAAAAACCGCCAGAGAACTCCTTGCTGGCACCTTCCCCGGTGGAGGTGTGCATGGGGTGTGTTTGGAACATTTTTTCACCGGCCGACTCCAAAAGTCAGCGGTTCCCCATCTCAGCCCAGAAAGCTGGTAGAACAACTTTGGTGGTGTCTTTCAGCTGCCTAGCGGAGCAATGTAAAAACCGCCAGAGAACTCCTTGCTGGCACCTTCCCCGGTGGAGGTGTGCATGGGGTGCGTTTGGAACATTTTTTCACCGGCCGACTCCAAAAGTCAGCGGTTCCCCATCTCAGCCCAGAAAGCTGGTAGAACAACTTTGGTGGTGTCTTTCAGCTGCCTAGCGGAGCAATGTAAAAACCGCCAGAGAACTCCTTGCTGGCACCTTCCCCGGTGGAGGTGTGCATGGGGTGCGTTTGGAACATTTTTTCACCGGCCGACTCCAAAAGTCAGCGGTTCCCCATCTCAGCCCAGAAAGCTGGTAGAACAACTTTGGTGGTGTCTTTCAGCTGCCTAGCGGAGCAATGTAAAAACCGCCAGAGAACTCCTTGCTGGCACCTTCCCCGGTGGAGGTGTGCATGGGGTGTGTTTGGAACATTTTTTCACCGGCCGACTCCAAAAGTCAGCGGTTCCCCATCTCAGCCCAGAAAGCTGGTAGAACAACTTTGGTGGTGTCTTTCAGCTGCCTAGCGGAGCAATGTAAAAACCGCCAGAGAACTCCTTGCTGGCACCTTCCCCGGTGGAGGTGTGCATGGGGTGCGTTTGGAACATTTTTTCACCGGCCGACTCCAAAAGTCAGCGGTTCCCCATCTCAGCCCAGAAAGCTGGTAGAACAACTTTGGTGGTGTCTTTCAGCTGCCTAGCGGAGCAATGTAAAAACCGCCAGAGAACTCCTTGCTGGCACCTTCCCCGGTGGAGGTGTGCATGGGGTGCGTTTGGAACATTTTTTCACCGGCCGACTCCAAAAGTCAGCGGTTCCCCATCTCAGCCCAGAAAGCTGGTAGAACAACTTTGGTGGTGTCTTTCAGCTGCCTAGCGGAGCAATGTAAAAACCGCCAGAGAACTCCTTGCTGGCACCTTCCCCGGTGGAGGTGTGCATGGGGTGCGTTTGGAACATTTTTTCACCGGCCGACTCCAAAAGTCAGCGGTTCCCCATCTCAGCCCAGAAAGCTGGTAGAACAACTTTGGTGGTGTCTTTCAGCTGCCTAGCGGAGCAATGTAAAAACCGCCAGAGAACTCCTTGCTGGCACCTTCCCCGGTGGAGGTGTGCATGGGGTGCGTTTGGAACATTTTTTCACCGGCCGACTCCAAAAGTCAGCGGTTCCCCATCTCAGCCCAGAAAGCTGGTAGAACAACTTTGGTGGTGTCTTTCAGCTGCCTAGCGGAGCAATGTAAAAACCGCCAGAGAACTCCTTGCTGGCACCTTCCCCGGTGGAGGTGTGCATGGGGTGCGTTTGGAACATTTTTTCACCGGCCGACTCCAAAAGTCAGCGGTTCCCCATCTCAGCCCAGAAAGCTGGTAGAACAACTTTGGTGGTGTCTTTCAGCTGCCTAGCGGAGCAATGTAAAAACCGCCAGAGAACTCCTTGCTGGCACCTTCCCCGGTGGAGGTGTGCATGGGGTGTGTTTGGAACATTTTTTCACCGGCCGACTCCAAAAGTCAGCGGTTCCCCATCTCAGCCCAGAAAGCTGGTAGAACAACTTTGGTGGTGTCTTTCAGCTGCCTAGCGGAGCAATGTAAAAACCGCCAGAGAACTCCTTGCTGGCACCTTCCCCGGTGGAGGTGTGCATGGGGTGCGTTTGGAACATTTTTTCACCGGCCGACTCCAAAAGTCAGCGGTTCCCCATCTCAGCCCAGAAAGCTGGTAGAACAACTTTGGTGGTGTCTTTCAGCTGCCTAGCGGAGCAATGTAAAAACCGCCAGAGAACTCCTTGCTGGCACCTTCCCCGGTGGAGGTGTGCATGGGGTGCGTTTGGAACATTTTTTCACCGGCCGACTCCAAAAGTCAGCGGTTCCCCATCTCAGCCCAGAAAGCTGGTAGAACAACTTTGGTGGTGTCTTTCAGCTGCCTAGCGGAGCAATGTAAAAACCGCCAGAGAACTCCTTGCTGGCACCTTCCCCGGTGGAGGTGTGCATGGGGTGTGTTTGGAACATTTTTTCACCGGCCGACTCCAAAAGTCAGCGGTTCCCCATCTCAGCCCAGAAAGCTGGTAGAACAACTTTGGTGGTGTCTTTCAGCTGCCTAGCGGAGCAATGTAAAAACCGCCAGAGAACTCCTTGCTGGCACCTTCCCCGGTGGAGGTGTGCATGGGGTGTGTTTGGAACATTTTTTCACCGGCCGACTCCAAAAGTCAGCGGTTCCCCATCTCAGCCCAGAAAGCTGGTAGAACAACTTTGGTGGTGTCTTTCAGCTGCCTAGCGGAGCAATGTAAAAACCGCCAGAGAACTCCTTGCTGGCACCTTCCCCGGTGGAGGTGTGCATGGGGTGCGTTTGGAACATTTTTTCACCGGCCGACTCCAAAAGTCAGCGGTTCCCCATCTCAGCCCAGAAAGCTGGTAGAACAACTTTGGTGGTGTCTTTCAGCTGCCTAGCGGAGCAATGTAAAAACCGCCAGAGAACTCCTTGCTGGCACCTTCCCCGGTGGAGGTGTGCATGGGGTGTGTTTGGAACATTTTTTCACCGGCCGACTCCAAAAGTCAGCGGTTCCCCATCTCAGCCCAGAAAGCTGGTAGAACAACTTTGGTGGTGTCTTTCAGCTGCCTAGCGGAGCAATGTAAAAACCGCCAGAGAACTCCTTGCTGGCACCTTCCCCGGTGGAGGTGTGCATGGGGTGCGTTTGGAACATTTTTTCACCGGCCGACTCCAAAAGTCAGCGGTTCCCCATCTCAGCCCAGAAAGCTGGTAGAACAACTTTGGTGGTGTCTTTCAGCTGCCTAGCGGAGCAATGTAAAAACCGCCAGAGAACTCCTTGCTGGCACCTTCCCCGGTGGAGGTGTGCATGGGGTGTGTTTGGAACATTTTTTCACCGGCCGACTCCAAAAGTCAGCGGTTCCCCATCTCAGCCCAGAAAGCTGGTAGAACAACTTTGGTGGTGTCTTTCAGCTGCCTAGCGGAGCAATGTAAAAACCGCCAGAGAACTCCTTGCTGGCACCTTCCCCGGTGGAGGTGTGCATGGGGTGCGTTTGGAACATTTTTTCACCGGCCGACTCCAAAAGTCAGCGGTTCCCCATCTCAGCCCAGAAAGCTGGTAGAACAACTTTGGTGGTGTCTTTCAGCTGCCTAGCGGAGCAATGTAAAAACCGCCAGAGAACTCCTTGCTGGCACCTTCCCCGGTGGAGGTGTGCATGGGGTGCGTTTGGAACATTTTTTCACCGGCCGACTCCAAAAGTCAGCGGTTCCCCATCTCAGCCCAGAAAGCTGGTAGAACAACTTTGGTGGTGTCTTTCAGCTGCCTAGCGGAGCAATGTAAAAACCGCCAGAGAACTCCTTGCTGGCACCTTCCCCGGTGGAGGTGTGCATGGGGTGCGTTTGGAACATTTTTTCACCGGCCGACTCCAAAAGTCAGCGGTTCCCCATCTCAGCCCAGAAAGCTGGTAGAACAACTTTGGTGGTGTCTTTCAGCTGCCTAGCGGAGCAATGTAAAAACCGCCAGAGAACTCCTTGCTGGCACCTTCCCCGGTGGAGGTGTGCATGGGGTGCGTTTGGAACATTTTTTCACCGGCCGACTCCAAAAGTCAGCGGTTCCCCATCTCAGCCCAGAAAGCTGGTAGAACAACTTTGGTGGTGTCTTTCAGCTGCCTAGCGGAGCAATGTAAAAACCGCCAGAGAACTCCTTGCTGGCACCTTCCCCGGTGGAGGTGTGCATGGGGTGTGTTTGGAACATTTTTTCACCGGCCGACTCCAAAAGTCAGCGGTTCCCCATCTCAGCCCAGAAAGCTGGTAGAACAACTTTGGTGGTGTCTTTCAGCTGCCTAGCGGAGCAATGTAAAAACCGCCAGAGAACTCCTTGCTGGCACCTTCCCCGGTGGAGGTGTGCATGGGGTGTGTTTGGAACATTTTTTCACCGGCCGACTCCAAAAGTCAGCGGTTCCCCATCTCAGCCCAGAAAGCTGGTAGAACAACTTTGGTGGTGTCTTTCAGCTGCCTAGCGGAGCAATGTAAAAACCGCCAGAGAACTCCTTGCTGGCACCTTCCCCGGTGGAGGTGTGCATGGGGTGCGTTTGGAACATTTTTTCACCGGCCGACTCCAAAAGTCAGCGGTTCCCCATCTCAGCCCAGAAAGCTGGTAGAACAACTTTGGTGGTGTCTTTCAGCTGCCTAGCGGAGCAATGTAAAAACCGCCAGAGAACTCCTTGCTGGCACCTTCCCCGGTGGAGGTGTGCATGGGGTGTGTTTGGAACATTTTTTCACCGGCCGACTCCAAAAGTCAGCGGTTCCCCATCTCAGCCCAGAAAGCTGGTAGAACAACTTTGGTGGTGTCTTTCAGCTGCCTAGCGGAGCAATGTAAAAACCGCCAGAGAACTCCTTGCTGGCACCTTCCCCGGTGGAGGTGTGCATGGGGTGCGTTTGGAACATTTTTTCACCGGCCGACTCCAAAAGTCAGCGGTTCCCCATCTCAGCCCAGAAAGCTGGTAGAACAACTTTGGTGGTGTCTTTCAGCTGCCTAGCGGAGCAATGTAAAAACCGCCAGAGAACTCCTTGCTGGCACCTTCCCCGGTGGAGGTGTGCATGGGGTGCGTTTGGAACATTTTTTCACCGGCCGACTCCAAAAGTCAGCGGTTCCCCATCTCAGCCCAGAAAGCTGGTAGAACAACTTTGGTGGTGTCTTTCAGCTGCCTAGCGGAGCAATGTAAAAACCGCCAGAGAACTCCTTGCTGGCACCTTCCCCGGTGGAGGTGTGCATGGGGTGCGTTTGGAACATTTTTTCACCGGCCGACTCCAAAAGTCAGCGGTTCCCCATCTCAGCCCAGAAAGCTGGTAGAACAACTTTGGTGGTGTCTTTCAGCTGCCTAGCGGAGCAATGTAAAAACCGCCAGAGAACTCCTTGCTGGCACCTTCCCCGGTGGAGGTGTGCATGGGGTGCGTTTGGAACATTTTTTCACCGGCCGACTCCAAAAGTCAGCGGTTCCCCATCTCAGCCCAGAAAGCTGGTAGAACAACTTTGGTGGTGTCTTTCAGCTGCCTAGCGGAGCAATGTAAAAACCGCCAGAGAACTCCTTGCTGGCACCTTCCCCGGTGGAGGTGTGCATGGGGTGTGTTTGGAACATTTTTTCACCGGCCGACTCCAAAAGTCAGCGGTTCCCCATCTCAGCCCAGAAAGCTGGTAGAACAACTTTGGTGGTGTCTTTCAGCTGCCTAGCGGAGCAATGTAAAAACCGCCAGAGAACTCCTTGCTGGCACCTTCCCCGGTGGAGGTGTGCATGGGGTGCGTTTGGAACATTTTTTCACCGGCCGACTCCAAAAGTCAGCGGTTCCCCATCTCAGCCCAGAAAGCTGGTAGAACAACTTTGGTGGTGTCTTTCAGCTGCCTAGCGGAGCAATGTAAAAACCGCCAGAGAACTCCTTGCTGGCACCTTCCCCGGTGGAGGTGTGCATGGGGTGTGTTTGGAACATTTTTTCACCGGCCGACTCCAAAAGTCAGCGGTTCCCCATCTCAGCCCAGAAAGCTGGTAGAACAACTTTGGTGGTGTCTTTCAGCTGCCTAGCGGAGCAATGTAAAAACCGCCAGAGAACTCCTTGCTGGCACCTTCCCCGGTGGAGGTGTGCATGGGGTGCGTTTGGAACATTTTTTCACCGGCCGACTCCAAAAGTCAGCGGTTCCCCATCTCAGCCCAGAAAGCTGGTAGAACAACTTTGGTGGTGTCTTTCAGCTGCCTAGCGGAGCAATGTAAAAACCGCCAGAGAACTCCTTGCTGGCACCTTCCCCGGTGGAGGTGTGCATGGGGTGCGTTTGGAACATTTTTTCACCGGCCGACTCCAAAAGTCAGCGGTTCCCCATCTCAGCCCAGAAAGCTGGTAGAACAACTTTGGTGGTGTCTTTCAGCTGCCTAGCGGAGCAATGTAAAAACCGCCAGAGAACTCCTTGCTGGCACCTTCCCCGGTGGAGGTGTGCATGGGGTGCGTTTGGAACATTTTTTCACCGGCCGACTCCAAAAGTCAGCGGTTCCCCATCTCAGCCCAGAAAGCTGGTAGAACAACTTTGGTGGTGTCTTTCAGCTGCCTAGCGGAGCAATGTAAAAACCGCCAGAGAACTCCTTGCTGGCACCTTCCCCGGTGGAGGTGTGCATGGGGTGCGTTTGGAACATTTTTTCACCGGCCGACTCCAAAAGTCAGCGGTTCCCCATCTCAGCCCAGAAAGCTGGTAGAACAACTTTGGTGGTGTCTTTCAGCTGCCTAGCGGAGCAATGTAAAAACCGCCAGAGAACTCCTTGCTGGCACCTTCCCCGGTGGAGGTGTGCATGGGGTGCGTTTGGAACATTTTTTCACCGGCCGACTCCAAAAGTCAGCGGTTCCCCATCTCAGCCCAGAAAGCTGGTAGAACAACTTTGGTGGTGTCTTTCAGCTGCCTAGCGGAGCAATGTAAAAACCGCCAGAGAACTCCTTGCTGGCACCTTCCCCGGTGGAGGTGTGCATGGGGTGCGTTTGGAACATTTTTTCACCGGCCGACTCCAAAAGTCAGCGGTTCCCCATCTCAGCCCAGAAAGCTGGTAGAACAACTTTGGTGGTGTCTTTCAGCTGCCTAGCGGAGCAATGTAAAAACCGCCAGAGAACTCCTTGCTGGCACCTTCCCCGGTGGAGGTGTGCATGGGGTGCGTTTGGAACATTTTTTCACCGGCCGACTCCAAAAGTCAGCGGTTCCCCATCTCAGCCCAGAAAGCTGGTAGAACAACTTTGGTGGTGTCTTTCAGCTGCCTAGCGGAGCAATGTAAAAACCGCCAGAGAACTCCTTGCTGGCACCTTCCCCGGTGGAGGTGTGCATGGGGTGCGTTTGGAACATTTTTTCACCGGCCGACTCCAAAAGTCAGCGGTTCCCCATCTCAGCCCAGAAAGCTGGTAGAACAACTTTGGTGGTGTCTTTCAGCTGCCTAGCGGAGCAATGTAAAAACCGCCAGAGAACTCCTTGCTGGCACCTTCCCCGGTGGAGGTGTGCATGGGGTGTGTTTGGAACATTTTTTCACCGGCCGACTCCAAAAGTCAGCGGTTCCCCATCTCAGCCCAGAAAGCTGGTAGAACAACTTTGGTGGTGTCTTTCAGCTGCCTAGCGGAGCAATGTAAAAACCGCCAGAGAACTCCTTGCTGGCACCTTCCCCGGTGGAGGTGTGCATGGGGTGCGTTTGGAACATTTTTTCACCGGCCGACTCCAAAAGTCAGCGGTTCCCCATCTCAGCCCAGAAAGCTGGTAGAACAACTTTGGTGGTGTCTTCCAGCTGCCTAGCGGAGCAATGTAAAAACCGCCAGAGAACTCCTTGCTGGCACCTTCCCCGGTGGAGGTGTGCATGGGGTGCGTTTGGAACATTTTTTCACCGGCCGACTCCAAAAGTCAGCGGTTCCCCGTCTCAGCCCAGAAAGCTGGTAGAACAACTTTGGTGGTGTCTTTCAGCTGCCTAGCGGAGCAATGTAAAAACCGCCAGAGAACTCCTTGCTGGCACCTTCCCCGGTGGAGGTGTGCATGGGGTGCGTTTGGAACATTTTTTCACCGGCCGACTCCAAAAGTCAGCGGTTCCCCATCTCAGCCCAGAAAGCTGGTAGAACAACTTTGGTGGTGTCTTTCAGCTGCCTAGCGGAGCAATGTAAAAACCGCCAGAGAACTCCTTGCTGGCACCTTCCCCGGTGGAGGTGTGCATGGGGTGCGTTTGGAACATTTTTTCACCGGCCGACTCCAAAAGTCAGCGGTTCCCCATCTCAGCCCAGAAAGCTGGTAGAACAACTTTGGTGGTGTCTTTCAGCTGCCTAGCGGAGCAATGTAAAAACCGCCAGAGAACTCCTTGCTGGCACCTTCCCCGGTGGAGGTGTGCATGGGGTGCGTTTGGAACATTTTTTCACCGGCCGACTCCAAAAGTCAGCGGTTCCCCATCTCAGCCCAGAAAGCTGGTAGAACAACTTTGGTGGTGTCTTTCAGCTGCCTAGCGGAGCAATGTAAAAACCGCCAGAGAACTCCTTGCTGGCACCTTCCCCGGTGGAGGTGTGCATGGGGTGCGTTTGGAACATTTTTTCACCGGCCGACTCCAAAAGTCAGCGGTTCCCCATCTCAGCCCAGAAAGCTGGTAGAACAACTTTGGTGGTGTCTTTCAGCTGCCTAGCGGAGCAATGTAAAAACCGCCAGAGAACTCCTTGCTGGCACCTTCCCCGGTGGAGGTGTGCATGGGGTGCGTTTGGAACATTTTTTCACCGGCCGACTCCAAAAGTCAGCGGTTCCCCATCTCAGCCCAGAAAGCTGGTAGAACAACTTTGGTGGTGTCTTTCAGCTGCCTAGCGGAGCAATGTAAAAACCGCCAGAGAACTCCTTGCTGGCACCTTCCCCGGTGGAGGTGTGCATGGGGTGCGTTTGGAACATTTTTTCACCGGCCGACTCCAAAAGTCAGCGGTTCCCCAGCTCAGCCCAGAAAGCTGGTAGAACAACTTTGGTGGTGTCTTTCAGCTGCCTAGCGGAGCAATGTAAAAACCGCCAGAGAACTCCTTGCTGGCACCTTCCCCGGTGGAGGTGTGCATGGGGTGCGTTTGGAACATTTTTTCACCGGCCGACTCCAAAAGTCAGCGGTTCCCCATCTCAGCCCAGAAAGCTGGTAGAACAACTTTGGTGGTGTCTTTCAGCTGCCTAGCGGAGCAATGTAAAAACCGCCAGAGAACTCCTTGCTGGCACCTTCCCCGGTGGAGGTGTGCATGGGGTGCGTTTGGAACATTTTTTCACCGGCCGACTCCAAAAGTCAGCGGTTCCCCATCTCAGCCCAGAAAGCTGGTAGAACAACTTTGGTGGTGTCTTTCAGCTGCCTAGCGGAGCAATGTAAAAACCGCCAGAGAACTCCTTGCTGGCACCTTCCCCGGTGGAGGTGTGCATGGGGTGTGTTTGGAACATTTTTTCACCGGCCGACTCCAAAAGTCAGCGGTTCCCCATCTCAGCCCAGAAAGCTGGTAGAACAACTTTGGTGGTGTCTTTCAGCTGCCTAGCGGAGCAATGTAAAAACCGCCAGAGAACTCCTTGCTGGCACCTTCCCCGGTGGAGGTGTGCATGGGGTGCGTTTGGAACATTTTTTCACCGGCCGACTCCAAAAGTCAGCGGTTCCCCATCTCAGCCCAGAAAGCTGGTAGAACAACTTTGGTGGTGTCTTTCAGCTGCCTAGCGGAGCAATGTAAAAACCGCCAGAGAACTCCTTGCTGGCACCTTCCCCGGTGGAGGTGTGCATGGGGTGCGTTTGGAACATTTTTTCACCGGCCGACTCCAAAAGTCAGCGGTTCCCCATCTCAGCCCAGAAAGCTGGTAGAACAACTTTGGTGGTGTCTTTCAGCTGCCTAGCGGAGCAATGTAAAAACCGCCAGAGAACTCCTTGCTGGCACCTTCCCCGGTGGAGGTGTGCATGGGGTGCGTTTGGAACATTTTTTCACCGGCCGACTCCAAAAGTCAGCGGTTCCCCATCTCAGCCCAGAAAGCTGGTAGAACAACTTTGGTGGTGTCTTTCAGCTGCCTAGCGGAGCAATGTAAAAACCGCCAGAGAACTCCTTGCTGGCACCTTCCCCGGTGGAGGTGTGCATGGGGTGCGTTTGGAACATTTTTTCACCGGCCGACTCCAAAAGTCAGCGGTTCCCCATCTCAGCCCAGAAAGCTGGTAGAACAACTTTGGTGGTGTCTTTCAGCTGCCTAGCGGAGCAATGTAAAAACCGCCAGAGAACTCCTTGCTGGCACCTTCCCCGGTGGAGGTGTGCATGGGGTGCGTTTGGAACATTTTTTCACCGGCCGACTCCAAAAGTCAGCGGTTCCCCATCTCAGCCCAGAAAGCTGGTAGAACAACTTTGGTGGTGTCTTTCAGCTGCCTAGCGGAGCAATGTAAAAACCGCCAGAGAACTCCTTGCTGGCACCTTCCCCGGTGGAGGTGTGCATGGGGTGTGTTTGGAACATTTTTTCACCGGCCGACTCCAAAAGTCAGCGGTTCCCCATCTCAGCCCAGAAAGCTGGTAGAACAACTTTGGTGGTGTCTTTCAGCTGCCTAGCGGAGCAATGTAAAAACCGCCAGAGAACTCCTTGCTGGCACCTTCCCCGGTGGAGGTGTGCATGGGGTGCGTTTGGAACATTTTTTCACCGGCCGACTCCAAAAGTCAGCGGTTCCCCATCTCAGCCCAGAAAGCTGGTAGAACAACTTTGGTGGTGTCTTTCAGCTGCCTAGCGGAGCAATGTAAAAACCGCCAGAGAACTCCTTGCTGGCACCTTCCCCGGTGGAGGTGTGCATGGGGTGTGTTTGGAACATTTTTTCACCGGCCGACTCCAAAAGTCAGCGGTTCCCCATCTCAGCCCAGAAAGCTGGTAGAACAACTTTGGTGGTGTCTTTCAGCTGCCTAGCGGAGCAATGTAAAAACCGCCAGAGAACTCCTTGCTGGCACCTTCCCCGGTGGAGGTGTGCATGGGGTGCGTTTGGAACATTTTTTCACCGGCCGACTCCAAAAGTCAGCGGTTCCCCATCTCAGCCCAGAAAGCTGGTAGAACAACTTTGGTGGTGTCTTTCAGCTGCCTAGCGGAGCAATGTAAAAACCGCCAGAGAACTCCTTGCTGGCACCTTCCCCGGTGGAGGTGTGCATGGGGTGCGTTTGGAACATTTTTTCACCGGCCGACTCCAAAAGTCAGCGGTTCCCCAACCTCAGCCCAGAAAGCTGGTAGAACAACTTTGGTGGTGTCTTTCAGCTGCCTAGCGGAGCAATGTAAAAACCGCCAGAGAACTCCTTGCTGGCACCTTCCCCGGTGGAGGTGTGCATGGGGTGCGTTTGGAACATTTTTTCACCGGCCGACTCCAAAAGTCAGCGGTTCCCCATCTCAGCCCAGAAAGCTGGTAGAACAACTTTGGTGGTGTCTTTCAGCTGCCTAGCGGAGCAATGTAAAAACCGCCAGAGAACTCCTTGCTGGCACCTTCCCCGGTGGAGGTGTGCATGGGGTGCGTTTGGAACATTTTTTCACCGGCCGACTCCAAAAGTCAGCGGTTCCCCCGTCTCAGCCCAGAAAGCTGGTAGAACAACTTTGGTGGTGTCTTTCAGCTGCCTAGCGGAGCAATGTAAAAACCGCCAGAGAACTCCTTGCTGGCACCTTCCCCGGTGGAGGTGTGCATGGGGTGCGTTTGGAACATTTTTTCACCGGCCGACTCCAAAAGTCAGCGGTTCCCCATCTCAGCCCAGAAAGCTGGTAGAACAACTTTGGTGGTGTCTTTCAGCTGCCTAGCGGAGCAATGTAAAAACCGCCAGAGAACTCCTTGCTGGCACCTTCCCCGGTGGAGGTGTGCATGGGGTGCGTTTGGAACATTTTTTCACCGGCCGACTCCAAAAGTCAGCGGTTCCCCATCTCAGCCCAGAAAGCTGGTAGAACAACTTTGGTGGTGTCTTTCAGCTGCCTAGCGGAGCAATGTAAAAACCGCCAGAGAACTCCTTGCTGGCACCTTCCCCGGTGGAGGTGTGCATGGGGTGCGTTTGGAACATTTTTTCACCGGCCGACTCCAAAAGTCAGCGGTTCCCCATCTCAGCCCAGAAAGCTGGTAGAACAACTTTGGTGGTGTCTTTCAGCTGCCTAGCGGAGCAATGTAAAAACCGCCAGAGAACTCCTTGCTGGCACCTTCCCCGGTGGAGGTGTGCATGGGGTGCGTTTGGAACATTTTTTCACCGGCCGACTCCAAAAGTCAGCGGTTCCCCATCTCAGCCCAGAAAGCTGGTAGAACAACTTTGGTGGTGTCTTTCAGCTGCCTAGCGGAGCAATGTAAAAACCGCCAGAGAACTCCTTGCTGGCACCTTCCCCGGTGGAGGTGTGCATGGGGTGCGTTTGGAACATTTTTTCACCGGCCGACTCCAAAAGTCAGCGGTTCCCCATCTCAGCCCAGAAAGCTGGTAGAACAACTTTGGTGGTGTCTTTCAGCTGCCTAGCGGAGCAATGTAAAAACCGCCAGAGAACTCCTTGCTGGCACCTTCCCCGGTGGAGGTGTGCATGGGGTGCGTTTGGAACATTTTTTCACCGGCCGACTCCAAAAGTCAGCGGTTCCCCATCTCAGCCCAGAAAGCTGGTAGAACAACTTTGGTGGTGTCTTTCAGCTGCCTAGCGGAGCAATGTAAAAACCGCCAGAGAACTCCTTGCTGGCACCTTCCCCGGTGGAGGTGTGCATGGGGTGCGTTTGGAACATTTTTTCACCGGCCGACTCCAAAAGTCAGCGGTTCCCCATCTCAGCCCAGAAAGCTGGTAGAACAACTTTGGTGGTGTCTTTAAGCTGCCTAGCGGAGCAATGTAAAAACCGCCAGAGAACTCCTTGCTGGCACCTTCCCCGGTGGAGGTGTGCATGGGGTGCGTTTGGAACATTTTTTCACCGGCCGACTCCAAAAGTCAGCGGTTCCCCATCTCAGCCCAGAAAGCTGGTAGAACAACTTTGGTGGTGTCTTTCAGCTGCCTAGCGGAGCAATGTAAAAACCGCCAGAGAACTCCTTGCTGGCACCTTCCCCGGTGGAGGTGTGCATGGGGTGCGTTTGGAACATTTTTTCACCGGCCGACTCCAAAAGTCAGCGGTTCCCCATCTCAGCCCAGAAAGCTGGTAGAACAACTTTGGTGGTGTCTTTCAGCTGCCTAGCGGAGCAATGTAAAAACCGCCAGAGAACTCCTTGCTGGCACCTTCCCCGGTGGAGGTGTGCATGGGGTGCGTTTGGAACATTTTTTCACCGGCCGACTCCAAAAGTCAGCGGTTCCCCATCTCAGCCCAGAAAGCTGGTAGAACAACTTTGGTGGTGTCTTTCAGCTGCCTAGCGGAGCAATGTAAAAACCGCCAGAGAACTCCTTGCTGGCACCTTCCCCGGTGGAGGTGTGCATGGGGTGCGTTTGGAACATTTTTTCACCGGCCGACTCCAAAAGTCAGCGGTTCCCCATCTCAGCCCAGAAAGCTGGTAGAACAACTTTGGTGGTGTCTTTCAGCTGCCTAGCGGAGCAATGTAAAAACCGCCAGAGAACTCCTTGCTGGCACCTTCCCCGGTGGAGGTGTGCATGGGGTGTGTTTGGAACATTTTTTCACCGGCCGACTCCAAAAGTCAGCGGTTCCCCATCTCAGCCCAGAAAGCTGGTAGAACAACTTTGGTGGTGTCTTTCAGCTGCCTAGCGGAGCAATGTAAAAACCGCCAGAGAACTCCTTGCTGGCACCTTCCCCGGTGGAGGTGTGCATGGGGTGCGTTTGGAACATTTTTTCACCGGCCGACTCCAAAAGTCAGCGGTTCCCCATCTCAGCCCAGAAAGCTGGTAGAACAACTTTGGTGGTGTCTTTCAGCTGCCTAGCGGAGCAATGTAAAAACCGCCAGAGAACTCCTTGCTGGCACCTTCCCCGGTGGAGGTGTGCATGGGGTGCGTTTGGAACATTTTTTCACCGGCCGACTCCAAAAGTCAGCGGTTCCCCATCTCAGCCCAGAAAGCTGGTAGAACAACTTTGGTGGTGTCTTTCAGCTGCCTAGCGGAGCAATGTAAAAACCGCCAGAGAACTCCTTGCTGGCACCTTCCCCGGTGGAGGTGTGCATGGGGTGTGTTTGGAACATTTTTTCACCGGCCGACTCCAAAAGTCAGCGGTTCCCCAGCTCAGCCCAGAAAGCTGGTAGAACAACTTTGGTGGTGTCTTTCAGCTGCCTAGCGGAGCAATGTAAAAACCGCCAGAGAACTCCTTGCTGGCACCTTCCCCGGTGGAGGTGTGCATGGGGTGCGTTTGGAACATTTTTTCACCGGCCGACTCCAAAAGTCAGCGGTTCCCCATCTCAGCCCAGAAAGCTGGTAGAACAACTTTGGTGGTGTCTTTCAGCTGCCTAGCGGAGCAATGTAAAAACCGCCAGAGAACTCCTTGCTGGCACCTTCCCCGGTGGAGGTGTGCATGGGGTGCGTTTGGAACATTTTTTCACCGGCCGACTCCAAAAGTCAGCGGGTCCCCATCTCAGCCCAGAAAGCTGGTAGAACAACTTTGGTGGTGTCTTTCAGCTGCCTAGCGGAGCAATGTAAAAACCGCCAGAGAACTCCTTGCTGGCACCTTCCCCGGTGGAGGTGTGCATGGGGTGCGTTTGGAACATTTTTTCACCGGCCGACTCCAAAAGTCAGCGGTTCCCCATCTCAGCCCAGAAAGCTGGTAGAACAACTTTGGTGGTGTCTTTCAGCTGCCTAGCGGAGCAATGTAAAAACCGCCAGAGAACTCCTTGCTGGCACCTTCCCCGGTGGAGGTGTGCATGGGGTGCGTTTGGAACATTTTTTCACCGGCCGACTCCAAAAGTCAGCGGTTCCCCATCTCAGCCCAGAAAGCTGGTAGAACAACTTTGGTGGTGTCTTTCAGCTGCCTAGCGGAGCAATGTAAAAACCGCCAGAGAACTCCTTGCTGGCACCTTCCCCGGTGGAGGTGTGCATGGGGTGCGTTTGGAACATTTTTTCACCGGCCGACTCCAAAAGTCAGCGGTTCCCCATCTCAGCCCAGAAAGCTGGTAGAACAACTTTGGTGGTGTCTTTCAGCTGCCTAGCGGAGCAATGTAAAAACCGCCAGAGAACTCCTTGCTGGCACCTTCCCCGGTGGAGGTGTGCATGGGGTGCGTTTGGAACATTTTTTCACCGGCCGACTCCAAAAGTCAGCGGTTCCCCATCTCAGCCCAGAAAGCTGGTAGAACAACTTTGGTGGTGTCTTTCAGCTGCCTAGCGGAGCAATGTAAAAACCGCCAGAGAACTCCTTGCTGGCACCTTCCCCGGTGGAGGTGTGCATGGGGTGCGTTTGGAACATTTTTTCACCGGCCGACTCCAAAAGTCAGCGGTTCCCCATCTCAGCCCAGAAAGCTGGTAGAACAACTTTGGTGGTGTCTTTCAGCTGCCTAGCGGAGCAATGTAAAAACCGCCAGAGAACTCCTTGCTGGCACCTTCCCCGGTGGAGGTGTGCATGGGGTGTGTTTGGAACATTTTTTCACCGGCCGACTCCAAAAGTCAGCGGTTCCCCATCTCAGCCCAGAAAGCTGGTAGAACAACTTTGGTGGTGTCTTTCAGCTGCCTAGCGGAGCAATGTAAAAACCGCCAGAGAACTCCTTGCTGGCACCTTCCCCGGTGGAGGTGTGCATGGGGTGCGTTTGGAACATTTTTTCACCGGCCGACTCCAAAAGTCAGCGGTTCCCCGTCTCAGCCCAGAAAGCTGGTAGAACAACTTTGGTGGTGTCTTTCAGCTGCCTAGCGGAGCAATGTAAAAACCGCCAGAGAACTCCTTGCTGGCACCTTCCCCGGTGGAGGTGTGCATGGGGTGCGTTTGGAACATTTTTTCACCGGCCGACTCCAAAAGTCAGCGGTTCCCCATCTCAGCCCAGAAAGCTGGTAGAACAACTTTGGTGGTGTCTTTCAGCTGCCTAGCGGAGCAATGTAAAAACCGCCAGAGAACTCCTTGCTGGCACCTTCCCCGGTGGAGGTGTGCATGGGGTGCGTTTGGAACATTTTTTCACCGGCCGACTCCAAAAGTCAGCGGTGCCCCGTCTCAGCCCAGAAAGCTGGTAGAACAACTTTGGTGGTGTCTTTCAGCTGCCTAGCGGAGCAATGTAAAAACCGCCAGAGAACTCCTTGCTGGCACCTTCCCCGGTGGAGGTGTGCATGGGGTGCGTTTGGGAACATTTTTTCACCGGCCGACTCCAAAAGTCAGCGGTTCCCCATCTCAGCCCAGAAAGCTGGTAGAACAACTTTGGTGGTGTCTTTCAGCTGCCTAGCGGAGCAATGTAAAAACCGCCAGAGAACTCCTTGCTGGCACCTTCCCCGGTGGAGGTGTGCATGGGGTGCGTTTGGAACATTTTTTCACCGGCCGACTCCAAAAGTCAGCGGTTCCCCGTATCAGCCCAGAAAGCTGGTAGAACAACTTGGGTGGTGTCTTTCAGCTGCCTAGCGGAGCAATGTAAAACCGCCAGAGAACTCCTTGCTGGCACCTTCCCCGGTGGAGGTGTGCATGGGGTGCGTTTGAACATTTTTTCAACCGGCCGACTCCCAAAAGTCAGCGGTTTCCACCATATCTGCCCAGAAAGCTGGTAGAACAACTTTGGTGGTGTCTTTCAGCTGCCTAGCGGAGCAATGTAAAAACCGCCAGAGAACTCCTTGCTGGCACCTTCCCCGGTGGAGGTGTGCATGGGGTGCGTTTGGAACATTTTTTCACCGGCCGACTCCAAAAGTCAGCGGTTCCCCATCTCAGCCCAGAAAGCTGGTAGAACAACTTTGGTGGTGTCTTTCAGCTGCCTAGCGGAGCAATGTAAAAACCGCCAGAGAACTCCTTGCTGGCACCTTCCCCGGTGGAGGTGTGCATGGGGTGCGTTTGGAACATTTTTTCACCGGCCGACTCCAAAAGTCAGCGGTTCCCCATCTCAGCCCAGAAAGCTGGTAGAACAACTTTGGTGGTGTCTTTCAGCTGCCTAGCGGAGCAATGTAAAAACCGCCAGAGAACTCCTTGCTGGCACCTTCCCCGGTGGAGGTGTGCATGGGGTGTGTTTGGAACATTTTTTCACCGGCCGACTCCAAAAGTCAGCGGTTCCCCATCTCAGCCCAGAAAGCTGGTAGAACAACTTTGGTGGTGTCTTTCAGCTGCCTAGCGGAGCAATGTAAAAACCGCCAGAGAACTCCTTGCTGGCACCTTCCCCGGTGGAGGTGTGCATGGGGTGTGTTTGGAACATTTTTTCACCGGCCGACTCCAAAAGTCAGCGGTTCCCCATCTCAGCCCAGAAAGCTGGTAGAACAACTTTGGTGGTGTCTTTCAGCTGCCTAGCGGAGCAATGTAAAAACCGCCAGAGAACTCCTTGCTGGCACCTTCCCCGGTGGAGGTGTGCATGGGGTGCGTTTGGAACATTTTTTCACCGGCCGACTCCAAAAGTCAGCGGTTCCCCATCTCAGCCCAGAAAGCTGGTAGAACAACTTTGGTGGTGTCTTTCAGCTGCCTAGCGGAGCAATGTAAAAACCGCCAGAGAACTCCTTGCTGGCACCTTCCCCGGTGGAGGTGTGCATGGGGTGCGTTTGGAACATTTTTTCACCGGCCGACTCCAAAAGTCAGCGGTTCCCCATCTCAGCCCAGAAAGCTGGTAGAACAACTTTGGTGGTGTCTTTCAGCTGCCTAGCGGAGCAATGTAAAAACCGCCAGAGAACTCCTTGCTGGCACCTTCCCCGGTGGAGGTGTGCATGGGGTGCGTTTGGAACATTTTTTCACCGGCCGACTCCAAAAGTCAGCGGTTCCCCATCTCAGCCCAGAAAGCTGGTAGAACAACTTTGGTGGTGTCTTTCAGCTGCCTAGCGGAGCAATGTAAAAACCGCCAGAGAACTCCTTGCTGGCACCTTCCCCGGTGGAGGTGTGCATGGGGTGTGTTTGGAACATTTTTTCACCGGCCGACTCCAAAAGTCAGCGGTTCCCCATCTCAGCCCAGAAAGCTGGTAGAACAACTTTGGTGGTGTCTTTCAGCTGCCTAGCGGAGCAATGTAAAAACCGCCAGAGAACTCCTTGCTGGCACCTTCCCCGGTGGAGGTGTGCATGGGGTGTGTTTGGAACATTTTTTCACCGGCCGACTCCAAAAGTCAGCGGTTCCCCATCTCAGCCCAGAAAGCTGGTAGAACAACTTTGGTGGTGTCTTTCAGCTGCCTAGCGGAGCAATGTAAAAACCGCCAGAGAACTCCTTGCTGGCACCTTCCCCGGTGGAGGTGTGCATGGGGTGCGTTTGGAACATTTTTTCACCGGCCGACTCCAAAAGTCAGCGGTTCCCCATCTCAGCCCAGAAAGCTGGTAGAACAACTTTGGTGGTGTCTTTCAGCTGCCTAGCGGAGCAATGTAAAAACCGCCAGAGAACTCCTTGCTGGCACCTTCCCCGGTGGAGGTGTGCATGGGGTGCTTTTGGAACATTTTTTCACCGGCCGACTCCAAAAGTCAGCGGTTCCCCATCTCAGCCCAGAAAGCTGGTAGAACAACTTTGGTGGTGTCTTTCAGCTGCCTAGCGGAGCAATGTAAAAACCGCCAGAGAACTCCTTGCTGGCACCTTCCCCGGTGGAGGTGTGCATGGGGTGCGTTTGGAACATTTTTTCACCGGCCGACTCCAAAAGTCAGCGGTTCCCCATCTCAGCCCAGAAAGCTGGTAGAACAACTTTGGTGGTGTCTTTCAGCTGCCTAGCGGAGCAATGTAAAAACCGCCAGAGAACTCCTTGCTGGCACCTTCCCCGGTGGAGGTGTGCATGGGGTGCGTTTGGAACATTTTTTCACCGGCCGACTCCAAAAGTCAGCGGTTCCCCATCTCAGCCCAGAAAGCTGGTAGAACAACTTTGGTGGTGTCTTTCAGCTGCCTAGCGGAGCAATGTAAAAACCGCCAGAGAACTCCTTGCTGGCACCTTCCCCGGTGGAGGTGTGCATGGGGTGCGTTTGGAACATTTTTTCACCGGCCGACTCCAAAAGTCAGCGGTTCCCCATCTCAGCCCAGAAAGCTGGTAGAACAACTTTGGTGGTGTCTTTCAGCTGCCTAGCGGAGCAATGTAAAAACCGCCAGAGAACTCCTTGCTGGCACCTTCCCCGGTGGAGGTGTGCATGGGGTGCGTTTGGAACATTTTTTCACCGGCCGACTCCAAAAGTCAGCGGTTCCCCATCTCAGCCCAGAAAGCTGGGAGAACAACTTTGGTGGTGTCTTTCAGCTGCCTAGCGGAGCAATGTAAAAACCGCCAGAGAACTCCTTGCTGGCACCTTCCCCGGTGGAGGTGTGCATGGGGTGCGTTTGGAACATTTTTTCACCGGCCAACTCCAAAAGTCAGCGGTTCCCCATCTCAGCCCAGAAAGCTGGTAGAACAACTTTGGTGGTGTCTTTCAGCTGCCTAGCGGAGCAATGTAAAAACCGCCAGAGAACTCCTTGCTGGCACCTTCCCCGGTGGAGGTGTGCATGGGGTGCGTTTGGAACATTTTTTCACCGGCCGACTCCAAAAGTCAGCGGTTCCCCATCTCAGCCCAGAAAGCTGGTAGAACAACTTTGGTGGTGTCTTTCAGCTGCCTAGCGGAGCAATGTAAAAACCGCCAGAGAACTCCTTGCTGGCACCTTCCCCGGTGGAGGTGTGCATGGGGTGCGTTTGGAACATTTTTTCACCGGCCGACTCCAAAAGTCAGCGGTTCCCCATCTCAGCCCAGAAAGCTGGTAGAACAACTTTGGTGGTGTCTTTCAGCTGCCTAGCGGAGCAATGTAAAAACCGCCAGAGAACTCCTTGCTGGCACCTTCCCCGGTGGAGGTGTGCATGGGGTGCGTTTGGAACATTTTTTCACCGGCCGACTCCAAAAGTCAGCGGTTCCCCATCTCAGGCCAGAAAGCGGGTAGAACAACTTTGGTGGTGTCTTTCAGCTGCCTAGCGGAGCAATGTAAAAACCGCCAGAGAACTCCTTGCTGGCACCTTCCCCGGTGGAGGTGTGCATGGGGTGCGTTTGGAACATTTTTTCACCGGCCGACTCCAAAAGTCAGCGGTTCCCCATCTCAGCCCAGAAAGCTGGTAGAACAACTTTGGTGGTGTCTTTCAGCTGCCTAGCGGAGCAATGTAAAAACCGCCAGAGAACTCCTTGCTGGCACCTTCCCCGGTGGAGGTGTGCATGGGGTGCGTTTGGAACATTTTTTCACCGGCCGACTCCAAAAGTCAGCGGTTCCCCATCTCAGCCCAGAAAGCTGGTAGAACAACTTTGGTGGTGTCTTTCAGCTGCCTAGCGGAGCAATGTAAAAACCGCCAGAGAACTCCTTGCTGGCACCTTCCCCGGTGGAGGTGTGCATGGGGTGTGTTTGGAACATTTTTTCACCGGCCGACTCCAAAAGTCAGCGGTTCCCCATCTCAGCCCAGAAAGCTGGTAGAACAACTTTGGTGGTGTCTTTCAGCTGCCTAGCGGAGCAATGTAAAAACCGCCAGAGAACTCCTTGCTGGCACCTTCCCCGGTGGAGGTGTGCATGGGGTGCGTTTGGAACATTTTTTCACCGGCCGACTCCAAAAGTCAGCGGTTCCCCATCTCAGCCCAGAAAGCTGGTAGAACAACTTTGGTGGTGTCTTTCAGCTGCCTAGCGGAGCAATGTAAAAACCGCCAGAGAACTCCTTGCTGGCACCTTCCCCGGTGGAGGTGTGCATGGGGTGCGTTTGGAACATTTTTTCACCGGCCGACTCCAAAAGTCAGCGGTTCCCCATCTCAGCCCAGAAAGCTGGTAGAACAACTTTGGTGGTGTCTTTCAGCTGCCTAGCGGAGCAATGTAAAAACCGCCAGAGAACTCCTTGCTGGCACCTTCCCCGGTGGAGGTGTGCATGGGGTGCGTTTGGAACATTTTTTCACCGGCCGACTCCAAAAGTCAGCGGTTCCCCATCTCAGCCCAGAAAGCTGGTAGAACAACTTTGGTGGTGTCTTTCAGCTGCCTAGCGGAGCAATGTAAAAACCGCCAGAGAACTCCTTGCTGGCACCTTCCCCGGTGGAGGTGTGCATGGGGTGCGTTTGGAACATTTTTTCACCGGCCGACTCCAAAAGTCAGCGGTTCCCCATCTCAGCCCAGAAAGCTGGTAGAACAACTTTGGTGGTGTCTTTCAGCTGCCTAGCGGAGCAATGTAAAAACCGCCAGAGAACTCCTTGCTGGCACCTTCCCCGGTGGAGGTGTGCATGGGGTGCGTTTGGAACATTTTTTCACCGGCCGACTCCAAAAGTCAGCGGTTCCCCATCTCAGCCCAGAAAGCTGGTAGAACAACTTTGTGGTGTCTTTCAGCTGCCTAGCGGAGCAATGTAAAAACCGCCAGAGAACTCCTTGCTGGCACCTTCCCCGGTGGAGGTGTGCATGGGGTGTGTTTGGAACATTTTTTCACCGGCCGACTCCAAAAGTCAGCGGTTCCCCATCTCAGCCCAGAAAGCTGGTAGAACAACTTTGGTGGTGTCTTTCAGCTGCCTAGCGGAGCAATGTAAAAACCGCCAGAGAACTCCTTGCTGGCACCTTCCCCGGTGGAGGTGTGCATGGGGTGCGTTTGGAACATTTTTTCACCGGCCGACTCCAAAAGTCAGCGGTTCCCCATCTCAGCCCAGAAAGCTGGTAGAACAACTTTGGTGGTGTCTTTCAGCTGCCTAGCGGAGCAATGTAAAAACCGCCAGAGAACTCCTTGCTGGCACCTTCCCCGGTGGAGGTGTGCATGGGGTGCGTTTGGAACATTTTTTCACCGGCCGACTCCAAAAGTCAGCGGTTCCCCATCTCAGCCCAGAAAGCTGGTAGAACAACTTTGGTGGTGTCTTTCAGCTGCCTAGCGGAGCAATGTAAAAACCGCCAGAGAACTCCTTGCTGGCACCTTCCCCGGTGGAGGTGTGCATGGGGTGCGTTTGGAACATTTTTTCACCGGCCGACTCCAAAAGTCAGCGGTTCCCCATCTCAGCCCAGAAAGCTGGTAGAACAACTTTGGTGGTGTCTTTCAGCTGCCTAGCGGAGCAATGTAAAAACCGCCAGAGAACTCCTTGCTGGCACCTTCCCCGGTGGAGGTGTGCATGGGGTGCGTTTGGAACATTTTTTCACCGGCCGACTCCAAAAGTCAGCGGTTCCCCATCTCAGCCCAGAAAGCTGGTAGAACAACTTTGGTGGTGTCTTTCAGCTGCCTAGCGGAGCAATGTAAAAACCGCCAGAGAACTCCTTGCTGGCACCTTCCCCGGTGGAGGTGTGCATGGGGTGCGTTTGGAACATTTTTTCACCGGCCGACTCCAAAAGTCAGCGGTTCCCCATCTCAGCCCAGAAAGCTGGTAGAACAACTTTGGTGGTGTCTTTCAGCTGCCTAGCGGAGCAATGTAAAAACCGCCAGAGAACTCCTTGCTGGCACCTTCCCCGGTGGAGGTGTGCATGGGTGCGTTTGGAACATTTTTTCACCGGCCGACTCCAAAAGTCAGCGGTTCCCCATCTCAGCCCAGAAAGCTGGTAGAACAACTTTGGTGGTGTCTTTCAGCTGCCTAGCGGAGCAATGTAAAAACCGCCAGAGAACTCCTTGCTGGCACCTTCCCCGGTGGAGGTGTGCATGGGGTGTTTTGGAACATTTTTTCACCGGCCGACTCCAAAAGTCAGCGGTTCCCCATCTCAGCCCAGAAAGCTGGTAGAACAACTTTGGTGGTGTCTTTCAGCTGCCTAGCGGAGCAATGTAAAAACCGCCAGAGAACTCCTTGCTGGCACCTTCCCCGGTGGAGGTGTGCATGGGGTGCGTTTGGAACATTTTTTCACCGGCCGACTCCAAAAGTCAGCGGTTCCCCATCTCAGCCCAGAAAGCTGGTAGAACAACTTTGGTGGTGTCTTTCAGCTGCCTAGCGGAGCAATGTAAAAACCGCCAGAGAACTCCTTGCTGGCACCTTCCCCGGTGGAGGTGTGCATGGGGTGTTTGGAACATTTTTTCACCGGCCGACTCCAAAAGTCAGCGGTTCCCCATCTCAGCCCAGAAAGCTGGTAGAACAACTTTGGTGGTGTCTTTCAGCTGCCTAGCGGAGCAATGTAAAAACCGCCAGAGAACTCCTTGCTGGCACCTTCCCCGGTGGAGGTGTGCATGGGGTGCGTTTGGAACATTTTTTCACCGGCCGACTCCAAAAGTCAGCGGTTCCCCATCTCAGCCCAGAAAGCTGGTAGAACAACTTTGGTGGTGTCTTTCAGCTGCCTAGCGGAGCAATGTAAAAACCGCCAGAGAACTCCTTGCTGGCACCTTCCCCGGTGGAGGTGTGCATGGGGTGCGTTTGGAACATTTTTTCACCGGCCGACTCCAAAAGTCAGCGGTTCCCCATCTCAGCCCAGAAAGCTGGTAGAACAACTTTGGTGGTGTCTTTCAGCTGCCTAGCGGAGCAATGTAAAAACCGCCAGAGAACTCCTTGCTGGCACCTTCCCCGGTGGAGGTGTGCATGGGGTGCGTTTGGAACATTTTTTCACCGGCCGACTCCAAAAGTCAGCGGTTCCCCATCTCAGCCCAGAAAGCTGGTAGAACAACTTTGGTGGTGTCTTTCAGCTGCCTAGCGGAGCAATGTAAAAACCGCCAGAGAACTCCTTGCTGGCACCTTCCCCGGTGGAGGTGTGCATGGGGTGCGTTTGGAACATTTTTTCACCGGCCGACTCCAAAAGTCAGCGGTTCCCCATCTCAGCCCAGAAAGCTGGTAGAACAACTTTGGTGGTGTCTTTCAGCTGCCTAGCGGAGCAATGTAAAAACCGCCAGAGAACTCCTTGCTGGCACCTTCCCCGGTGGAGGTGTGCATGGGGTGCGTTTGGAACATTTTTTCACCGGCCGACTCCAAAAGTCAGCGGTTCCCCATCTCAGCCCAGAAAGCTGGTAGAACAACTTTGGTGGTGTCTTTCAGCTGCCTAGCGGAGCAATGTAAAAACCGCCAGAGAACTCCTTGCTGGCACCTTCCCCGGTGGAGGTGTGCATGGGGTGCGTTTGGAACATTTTTTCACCGGCCGACTCCAAAAGTCAGCGGTTCCCCATCTCAGCCCAGAAAGCTGGTAGAACAACTTTGGTGGTGTCTTTCAGCTGCCTAGCGGAGCAATGTAAAAACCGCCAGAGAACTCCTTGCTGGCACCTTCCCCGGTGGAGGTGTGCATGGGGTGCGTTTGGAACATTTTTTCACCGGCCGACTCCAAAAGTCAGCGGTTCCCCATCTCAGCCCAGAAAGCTGGTAGAACAACTTTGGTGGTGTCTTTCAGCTGCCTAGCGGAGCAATGTAAAAACCGCCAGAGAACTCCTTGCTGGCACCTTCCCCGGTGGAGGTGTGCATGGGGTGCGTTTGGAACATTTTTTCACCGGCCGACTCCAAAAGTCAGCGGTTCCCCATCTCAGCCCAGAAAGCTGGTAGAACAACTTTGGTGGTGTCTTTCAGCTGCCTAGCGGAGCAATGTAAAAACCGCCAGAGAACTCCTTGCTGGCACCTTCCCCGGTGGAGGTGTGCATGGGGTGCGTTTGGAACATTTTTTCACCGGCCGACTCCAAAAGTCAGCGGTTCCCCATCTCAGCCCAGAAAGCTGGTAGAACAACTTTGGTGGTGTCTTTCAGCTGCCTAGCGGAGCAATGTAAAAACCGCCAGAGAACTCCTTGCTGGCACCTTCCCCGGTGGAGGTGTGCATGGGGTGCGTTTGGAACATTTTTTCACCGGCCGACTCCAAAAGTCAGCGGTTCCCCGTCTCAGCCCAGAAAGCTGGTAGAACAACTTTGGTGGTGTCTTTCAGCTGCCTAGCGGAGCAATGTAAAAACCGCCAGAGAACTCCTTGCTGGCACCTTCCCCGGTGGAGGTGTGCATGGGGTGCGTTTGGAACATTTTTTCACCGGCCGACTCCAAAAGTCAGCGGTTCCCCATCTCAGCCCAGAAAGCTGGTAGAACAACTTTGGTGGTGTCTTTCAGCTGCCTAGCGGAGCAATGTAAAAACCGCCAGAGAACTCCTTGCTGGCACCTTCCCCGGTGGAGGTGTGCATGGGGTGTGTTTGGAACATTTTTTCACCGGCCGACTCCAAAAGTCAGCGGTTCCCCATCTCAGCCCAGAAAGCTGGTAGAACAACTTTGGTGGTGTCTTTCAGCTGCCTAGCGGAGCAATGTAAAAACCGCCAGAGAACTCCTTGCTGGCACCTTCCCCGGTGGAGGTGTGCATGGGGTGCGTTTGGAACATTTTTTCACCGGCCGACTCCAAAAGTCAGCGGTTCCCCATCTCAGCCCAGAAAGCTGGTAGAACAACTTTGGTGGTGTCTTTCAGCTGCCTAGCGGAGCAATGTAAAAACCGCCAGAGAACTCCTTGCTGGCACCTTCCCCGGTGGAGGTGTGCATGGGGTGCGTTTGGAACATTTTTTCACCGGCCGACTCCAAAAGTCAGCGGTTCCCCATCTCAGCCCAGAAAGCTGGTAGAACAACTTTGGTGGTGTCTTTCAGCTGCCTAGCGGAGCAATGTAAAAACCGCCAGAGAACTCCTTGCTGGCACCTTCCCCGGTGGAGGTGTGCATGGGGTGCGTTTGGAACATTTTTTCACCGGCCGACTCCAAAAGTCAGCGGTTCCCCATCTCAGCCCAGAAAGCTGGTAGAACAACTTTGGTGGTGTCTTTCAGCTGCCTAGCGGAGCAATGTAAAAACCGCCAGAGAACTCCTTGCTGGCACCTTCCCCGGTGGAGGTGTGCATGGGGTGCGTTTGGAACATTTTTTCACCGGCCGACTCCAAAAGTCAGCGGTTCCCCATCTCAGCCCAGAAAGCTGGTAGAACAACTTTGGTGGTGTCTTTCAGCTGCCTAGCGGAGCAATGTAAAAACCGCCAGAGAACTCCTTGCTGGCACCTTCCCCGGTGGAGGTGTGCATGGGGTGCGTTTGGAACATTTTTTCACCGGCCGACTCCAAAAGTCAGCGGTTCCCCATCTCAGCCCAGAAAGCTGGTAGAACAACTTTGGTGGTGTCTTTCAGCTGCCTAGCGGAGCAATGTAAAAACCGCCAGAGAACTCCTTGCTGGCACCTTCCCCGGTGGAGGTGTGCATGGGGTGCGTTTGGAACATTTTTTCACCGGCCGACTCCAAAAGTCAGCGGTTCCCCATCTCAGCCCAGAAAGCTGGTAGAACAACTTTGGTGGTGTCTTTCAGCTGCCTAGCGGAGCAATGTAAAAACCGCCAGAGAACTCCTTGCTGGCACCTTCCCCGGTGGAGGTGTGCATGGGGTGCGTTTGGAACATTTTTTCACCGGCCGACTCCAAAAGTCAGCGGTTCCCCATCTCAGCCCAGAAAGCTGGTAGAACAACTTTGGTGGTGTCTTTCAGCTGCCTAGCGGAGCAATGTAAAAACCGCCAGAGAACTCCTTGCTGGCACCTTCCCCGGTGGAGGTGTGCATGGGGTGCGTTTGGAACATTTTTTCACCGGCCGACTCCAAAAGTCAGCGGTTCCCCATCTCAGCCCAGAAAGCTGGTAGAACAACTTTGGTGGTGTCTTTCAGCTGCCTAGCGGAGCAATGTAAAAACCGCCAGAGAACTCCTTGCTGGCACCTTCCCCGGTGGAGGTGTGCATGGGGTGCGTTTGGAACATTTTTTCACCGGCCGACTCCAAAAGTCAGCGGTTCCCCATCTCAGCCCAGAAAGCTGGTAGAACAACTTTGGTGGTGTCTTTCAGCTGCCTAGCGGAGCAATGTAAAAACCGCCAGAGAACTCCTTGCTGGCACCTTCCCCGGTGGAGGTGTGCATGGGGTGCGTTTGGAACATTTTTTCACCGGCCGACTCCAAAAGTCAGCGGTTCCCCATCTCAGCCCAGAAAGCTGGTAGAACAACTTTGGTGGTGTCTTTCAGCTGCCTAGCGGAGCAATGTAAAAACCGCCAGAGAACTCCTTGCTGGCACCTTCCCCGGTGGAGGTGTGCATGGGGTGCGTTTGGAACATTTTTTCACCGGCCGACTCCAAAAGTCAGCGGTTCCCCGTCTCAGCCCAGAAAGCTGGTAGAACAACTTTGGTGGTGTCTTTCAGCTGCCTAGCGGAGCAATGTAAAAACCGCCAGAGAACTCCTTGCTGGCACCTTCCCCGGTGGAGGTGTGCATGGGGTGCGTTTGGAACATTTTTTCACCGGCCGACTCCAAAAGTCAGCGGTTCCCCATCTCAGCCCAGAAAGCTGGTAGAACAACTTTGGTGGTGTCTTTCAGCTGCCTAGCGGAGCAATGTAAAAACCGCCAGAGAACTCCTTGCTGGCACCTTCCCCGGTGGAGGTGTGCATGGGGTGCGTTTGGAACATTTTTTCACCGGCCGACTCCAAAAGTCAGCGGTTCCCCATCTCAGCCCAGAAAGCTGGTAGAACAACTTTGGTGGTGTCTTTCAGCTGCCTAGCGGAGCAATGTAAAAACCGCCAGAGAACTCCTTGCTGGCACCTTCCCCGGTGGAGGTGTGCATGGGGTGCGTTTGGAACATTTTTTCACCGGCCGACTCCAAAAGTCAGCGGTTCCCCATCTCAGCCCAGAAAGCTGGTAGAACAACTTTGGTGGTGTCTTTCAGCTGCCTAGCGGAGCAATGTAAAAACCGCCAGAGAACTCCTTGCTGGCACCTTCCCCGGTGGAGGTGTGCATGGGGTGTTTTGGAACATTTTTTCACCGGCCGACTCCAAAAGTCAGCGGTTCCCCATCTCAGCCCAGAAAGCTGGTAGAACAACTTTGGTGGTGTCTTTCAGCTGCCTAGCGGAGCAATGTAAAAACCGCCAGAGAACTCCTTGCTGGCACCTTCCCCGGTGGAGGTGTGCATGGGGTGCGTTTGGAACATTTTTTCACCGGCCGACTCCAAAAGTCAGCGGTTCCCCATCTCAGCCCAGAAAGCTGGTAGAACAACTTTGGTGGTGTCTTTCAGCTGCCTAGCGGAGCAATGTAAAAACCGCCAGAGAACTCCTTGCTGGCACCTTCCCCGGTGGAGGTGTGCATGGGGTGCGTTTGGAACATTTTTTCACCGGCCGACTCCAAAAGTCAGCGGTTCCCCGTCTCAGCCCAGAAAGCTGGTAGAACAACTTTGGTGGTGTCTTTCAGCTGCCTAGCGGAGCAATGTAAAAACCGCCAGAGAACTCCTTGCTGGCACCTTCCCCGGTGGAGGTGTGCATGGGGTGCGTTTGGAACATTTTTTCACCGGCCGACTCCAAAAGTCAGCGGTTCCCCGTCTCAGCCCAGAAAGCTGGTAGAACAACTTTGGTGGTGTCTTTCAGCTGCCTAGCGGAGCAATGTAAAAACCGCCAGAGAACTCCTTGCTGGCACCTTCCCCGGTGGAGGTGTGCATGGGGTGCGTTTGGAACATTTTTTCACCGGCCGACTCCAAAAGTCAGCGGTTCCCCATCTCAGCCCAGAAAGCTGGTAGAACAACTTTGGTGGTGTCTTTCAGCTGCCTAGCGGAGCAATGTAAAAACCGCCAGAGAACTCCTTGCTGGCACCTTCCCCGGTGGAGGTGTGCATGGGGTGCGTTTGGAACATTTTTTCACCGGCCAACTCCAAAAGTCAGCGGTTCCCCATCTCAGCCCAGAAAGCTGGTAGAACAACTTTGGTGGTGTCTTTCAGCTGCCTAGCGGAGCAATGTAAAAACCGCCAGAGAACTCCTTGCTGGCACCTTCCCCGGTGGAGGTGTGCATGGGGTGCGTTTGGAACATTTTTTCACCGGCCGACTCCAAAAGTCAGCGGTTCCCCATCTCAGCCCAGAAAGCTGGTAGAACAACTTTGGTGGTGTCTTTCAGCTGCCTAGCGGAGCAATGTAAAAACCGCCAGAGAACTCCTTGCTGGCACCTTCCCCGGTGGAGGTGTGCATGGGGTGCGTTTGGAACATTTTTTCACCGGCCGACTCCAAAAGTCAGCGGTTCCCCATCTCAGCCCAGAAAGCTGGTAGAACAACTTTGGTGGTGTCTTTCAGCTGCCTAGCGGAGCAATGTAAAAACCGCCAGAGAACTCCTTGCTGGCACCTTCCCCGGTGGAGGTGTGCATGGGGTGCGTTTGGAACATTTTTTCACCGGCCGACTCCAAAAGTCAGCGGTTCCCCATCTCAGCCCAGAAAGCTGGTAGAACAACTTTGGTGGTGTCTTTCAGCTGCCTAGCGGAGCAATGTAAAAACCGCCAGAGAACTCCTTGCTGGCACCTTCCCCGGTGGAGGTGTGCATGGGGTGCGTTTGGAACATTTTTTCACCGGCCGACTCCAAAAGTCAGCGGTTCCCCATCTCAGCCCAGAAAGCTGGTAGAACAACTTTGGTGGTGTCTTTCAGCTGCCTAGCGGAGCAATGTAAAAACCGCCAGAGAACTCCTTGCTGGCACCTTCCCCGGTGGAGGTGTGCATGGGGTGCGTTTGGAACATTTTTTCACCGGCCGACTCCAAAAGTCAGCGGTTCCCCGTCTCAGCCCAGAAAGCTGGTAGAACAACTTTGTGGTGTCTTTCAGCTGCCTAGCGGAGCAATGTAAAAACCGCCAGAGAACTCCTTGCTGGCACCTTCCCCGGTGGAGGTGTGCATGGGGTGCGTTTGGAACATTTTTTCACCGGCCGACTCCAAAAGTCAGCGGTTCCCCATCTCAGCCCAGAAAGCTGGTAGAACAACTTTGGTGGTGTCTTTCAGCTGCCTAGCGGAGCAATGTAAAAACCGCCAGAGAACTCCTTGCTGGCACCTTCCCCGGTGGAGGTGTGCATGGGGTGCGTTTGGAACATTTTTTCACCGGCCGACTCCAAAAGTCAGCGTTCCCCATCTCAGCCCAGAAAGCTGGTAGAACAACTTTGGTGGTGTCTTTCAGCTGCCTAGCGGAGCAATGTAAAAACCGCCAGAGAACTCCTTGCTGGCACCTTCCCCGGTGGAGGTGTGCATGGGGTGCGTTTGGAACATTTTTTCACCGGCCGACTCCAAAAGTCAGCGGTTCCCCATCTCAGCCCAGAAAGCTGGTAGAACAACTTTGGTGGTGTCTTTCAGCTGCCTAGCGGAGCAATGTAAAAACCGCCAGAGAACTCCTTGCTGGCACCTTCCCCGGTGGAGGTGTGCATGGGGTGCGTTTGGAACATTTTTTCACCGGCCGACTCCAAAAGTCAGCGGTTCCCCATCTCAGCCCAGAAAGCTGGTAGAACAACTTTGGTGGTGTCTTTCAGCTGCCTAGCGGAGCAATGTAAAAACCGCCAGAGAACTCCTTGCTGGCACCTTCCCCGGTGGAGGTGTGCATGGGGTGCGTTTGGAACATTTTTTCACCGGCCGACTCCAAAAGTCAGCGGTTCCCCATCTCAGCCCAGAAAGCTGGTAGAACAACTTTGGTGGTGTCTTTCAGCTGCCTAGCGGAGCAATGTAAAAACCGCCAGAGAACTCCTTGCTGGCACCTTCCCCGGTGGAGGTGTGCATGGGTGCGTTTGGAACATTTTTTCACCCCCCGACTCCAAAAGTCAGCGGTTCCCCATCTCAGCCCAGAAAGCTGGTAGAACAACTTTGGTGGTGTCTTTCAGCTGCCTAGCGGAGCAATGTAAAAACCGCCAGAGAACTCCTTGCTGGCACCTTCCCCGGTGGAGGTGTGCATGGGTGCGTTTGGAACATTTTTTCACCGGCCGACTCCAAAAGTCAGCGGTTCCCCATCTCAGCCCAGAAAGCTGGTAGAACAACTTTGGTGGTGTCTTTCAGCTGCCTAGCGGAGCAATGTAAAAACCGCCAGAGAACTCCTTGCTGGCACCTTCCCCGGTGGAGGTGTGCATGGGGTGCGTTTGGAACATTTTTTCACCGGCCGACTCCAAAAGTCAGCGGTTCCCCATCTCAGCCCAGAAAGCTGGTAGAACAACTTTGGTGGTGTCTTTCAGCTGCCTAGCGGAGCAATGTAAAAACCGCCAGAGAACTCCTTGCTGGCACCTTCCCCGGTGGAGGTGTGCATGGGGTGCGTTTGGAACATTTTTTCACCGGCCGACTCCAAAAGTCAGCGGTTCCCCATCTCAGCCCAGAAAGCTGGTAGAACAACCTTTGTGGTGTCTTTCAGCTGCCTAGCGGAGCAATGTAAAAACCGCCAGAGAACTCCTTGCTGGCACCTTCCCCGGTGGAGGTGTGCATGGGGTGCGTTTGGAACATTTTTTCACCGGCCGACTCCAAAAGTCAGCGGTTCCCCATCTCAGCCCAGAAAGCTGGTAGAACAACTTTGGTGGTGTCTTTCAGCTGCCTAGCGGAGCAATGTAAAAACCGCCAGAGAACTCCTTGCTGGCACCTTCCCCGGTGGAGGTGTGCATGGGGTGCGTTTGGAACATTTTTTCACCGGCCGACTCCAAAAGTCAGCGGTTCCCCATCTCAGCCCAGAAAGCTGGTAGAACAACTTTGGTGGTGTCTTTCAGCTGCCTAGCGGAGCAATGTAAAAACCGCCAGAGAACTCCTTGCTGGCACCTTCCCCGGTGGAGGTGTGCATGGGGTGCGTTTGGAACATTTTTTCACCGGCCGACTCCAAAAGTCAGCGGTTCCCCGTCTCAGCCCAGAAAGCTGGTAGAACAACTTTGGTGGTGTCTTTCAGCTGCCTAGCGGAGCAATGTAAAAACCGCCAGAGAACTCCTTGCTGGCACCTTCCCCGGTGGAGGTGTGCATGGGGTGCGTTTGGAACATTTTTTCACCGGCCGACTCCAAAAGTCAGCGGTTCCCCATCTCAGCCCAGAAAGCTGGTAGAACAACTTTGGTGGTGTCTTTCAGCTGCCTAGCGGAGCAATGTAAAAACCGCCAGAGAACTCCTTGCTGGCACCTTCCCCGGTGGAGGTGTGCATGGGGTGCGTTTGGAACATTTTTTCACCGGCCGACTCCAAAAGTCAGCGGTTCCCCATCTCAGCCCAGAAAGCTGGTAGAACAACTTTGGTGGTGTCTTTCAGCTGCCTAGCGGAGCAATGTAAAAACCGCCAGAGAACTCCTTGCTGGCACCTTCCCCGGTGGAGGTGTGCATGGGGTGCGTTTGGAACATTTTTTCACCGGCCGACTCCAAAAGTCAGCGGTTCCCCATCTCAGCCCAGAAAGCTGGTAGAACAACTTTGTGGTGTCTTTCAGCTGCCTAGCGGAGCAATGTAAAAACCGCCAGAGAACTCCTTGCTGGCACCTTCCCCGGTGGAGGTGTGCATGGGGTGCGTTTGGAACATTTTTTCACCGGCCGACTCCAAAAGTCAGCGGTTCCCCATCTCAGCCCAGAAAGCTGGTAGAACAACTTTGGTGGTGTCTTTCAGCTGCCTAGCGGAGCAATGTAAAAACCGCCAGAGAACTCCTTGCTGGCACCTTCCCCGGTGGAGGTGTGCATGGGGTGCGTTTGGAACATTTTTTCACCGGCCGACTCCAAAAGTCAGCGGTTCCCCATCTCAGCCCAGAAAGCTGGTAGAACAACTTTGGTGGTGTCTTTCAGCTGCCTAGCGGAGCAATGTAAAAACCGCCAGAGAACTCCTTGCTGGCACCTTCCCCGGTGGAGGTGTGCATGGGGTGCGTTTGGAACATTTTTTCACCGGCCGACTCCAAAAGTCAGCGGTTCCCCGTCTCAGCCCAGAAAGCTGGTAGAACAACTTTGGTGGTGTCTTTCAGCTGCCTAGCGGAGCAATGTAAAAACCGCCAGAGAACTCCTTGCTGGCACCTTCCCCGGTGGAGGTGTGCATGGGGTGCGTTTGGAACATTTTTTCACCGGCCGACTCCAAAAGTCAGCGGTTCCCCGTCTCAGCCCAGAAAGCTGGTAGAACAACTTTGGTGGTGTCTTTCAGCTGCCTAGCGGAGCAATGTAAAAACCGCCAGAGAACTCCTTGCTGGCACCTTCCCCGGTGGAGGTGTGCATGGGGTGCGTTTGGAACATTTTTTCACCGGCCGACTCCAAAAGTCAGCGGTTCCCCATCTCAGCCCAGAAAGCTGGTAGAACAACTTTGGTGGTGTCTTTCAGCTGCCTAGCGGAGCAATGTAAAAACCGCCAGAGAACTCCTTGCTGGCACCTTCCCCGGTGGAGGTGTGCATGGGTGTGTTTTGGAACATTTTTTCACCGGCCGACTCCAAAAGTCAGCGGTTCCCCATCTCAGCCCAGAAAGCTGGTAGAACAACTTTGGTGGTGTCTTTCAGCTGCCTAGCGGAGCAATGTAAAAACCGCCAGAGAACTCCTTGCTGGCACCTTCCCCGGTGGAGGTGTGCATGGGGTGCGTTTGGAACATTTTTTCACCGGCCGACTCCAAAAGTCAGCGGTTCCCCCGTCTCAGCCCAGAAAGCTGGTAGAACAACTTTTGTGGTGTCTTTCAGCTGCCTAGCGGAGCAATGTAAAAACCGCCAGAGAACTCCTTGCTGGCACCTTCCCCGGTGGAGGTGTGCATGGGGTGCGTTTGGAACATTTTTTCACCGGCCGACTCCAAAAGTCAGCGGTTCCCCATCTCAGCCCAGAAAGCTGGTAGAACAACTTTTGTGGTGTCTTTCAGCTGCCTAGCGGAGCAATGTAAAAACCGCCAGAGAACTCCTTGCTGGCACCTTCCCCGGTGGAGGTGTGCATGGGGTGCGTTTGGAACATTTTTTTCACCGGCCGACTCCAAAAGTCAGCGGTTCCCCCCGTCTCAGCCCAGAAAGCTGGTAGAACAACTTTGGTGGTGTCTTTCAGCTGCCTAGCGGAGCAATGTAAAAACCGCCAGAGAACTCCTTGCTGGCACCTTCCCCGTGGAGGTGTGCATGGGGTGCGTTTGGAACATTTTTTCACCGGCCGACTCCAAAAGTCAGCGGTTCCCCGTCTCAGCCCAGAAAGCTGGTAGAACAACTTTGTGGTGTCTTTCAGCTGCCTAGCGGAGCAATGTAAAAACCGCCAGAGAACTCCTTGCTGGCACCTTCCCCGGTGGAGGTGTGCATGGGGTGTTTTTGGAACATTTTTTTCACCGGCCGACTCCAAAAGTCAGCGGTTCCCCATCTCAGCCCAGAAAGCTGGTAGAACAACTTTGGTGGTGTCTTTCAGCTGCCTAGCGGAGCAATGTAAAAACCGCCAGAGAACTCCTTGCTGGCACCTTCCCCGGTGGAGGTGTGCATGGGGTGCGTTTGGAACATTTTTTCACCGGCCGACTCCAAAAGTCAGCGGTTCCCCGTCTCAGCCCAGAAAGCTGGTAGAACAACTTTGGTGGTGTCTTTCAGCTGCCTAGCGGAGCAATGTAAAAACCGCCAGAGAACTCCTTGCTGGCACCTTCCCCGTGGAGGTGTGCATGGGGTGCGTTTGGAACATTTTTTACACGGCCGACTCCAAAAGTCAGCGGTTCCCCATCTCAGCCCAGAAAGCTGGTAGAACAACTTTTGTGGTGTCTTTCAGCTGCCTAGCGGAGCAATGTAAAAACCGCCAGAGAACTCCTTGCTGGCACCTTCCCCGGTGGAGGTGTGCATGGGGTGCGTTTGGAACATTTTTTCACCGGCCGACTCCAAAAGTCAGCGGTTCCCCGTCTCAGCCCAGAAAGCTGGTAGAACAACTTTGGTGGTGTCTTTCAGCTGCCTAGCGGAGCAATGTAAAAACCGCCAGAGAACTCCTTGCTGGCACCTTCCCCGGTGGAGGTGTGCATGGGTGCGTTTGGAACATTTTTTCACCGGCCGACTCCAAAAGTCAGCGGTTCCCCATCTCAGCCCAGAAAGCTGGTAGAACAACTTTGGTGGTGTCTTTCAGCTGCCTAGCGGAGCAATGTAAAAACCGCCAGAGAACTCCTTGCTGGCACCTTCCCCGGTGGAGGTGTGCATGGGGTGCGTTTGGAACATTTTTTCACCGGCCGACTCCAAAAGTCAGCGGTTCCCCGTCTCAGCCCAGAAAGCTGGTAGAACAACTTTGTGGTGTCTTTCAGCTGCCTAGCGGAGCAATGTAAAAACCGCCAGAGAACTCCTTGCTGGCACCTTCCCCGGTGGAGGTGTGCATGGGGTGCGTTTGGAACATTTTTTCACCGGCCGACTCCAAAAGTCAGCGGTTCCCCATCTCAGCCCAGAAAGCTGGTAGAACAACTTTGGTGGTGTCTTTCAGCTGCCTAGCGGAGCAATGTAAAAACCGCCAGAGAACTCCTTGCTGGCACCTTCCCCGGTGGAGGTGTGCATGGGGTGCGTTTGGAACATTTTTTCACCGGCCGACTCCAAAAGTCAGCGGTTCCCCATCTCAGCCCAGAAAGCTGGTAGAACAACTTTGGTGTGTCTTTCAGCTGCCTAGCGGAGCAATGTAAAAACCGCCAGAGAACTCCTTGCTGGCACCTTCCCCGGTGGAGGTGTGCATGGGGTGCGTTTGGAACATTTTTTCACCGGCCGACTCCAAAAGTCAGCGGTTCCCCGTCTCAGCCCAGAAAGCTGGTAGAACAACTTGGTGGTGTCTTTCAGCTGCCTAGCGGAGCAATGTAAAAACCGCCAGAGAACTCCTTGCTGGCACCTTCCCCGGTGGAGGTGTGCATGGGGTGCGTTTGGAACATTTTTTCACCGGCCGACTCCAAAAGTCAGCGGTTCCCCGTCTCAGCCCAGAAAGCTGGTAGAACAACTTTGGTGGTGTCTTTCAGCTGCCTAGCGGAGCAATGTAAAAACCGCCAGAGAACTCCTTGCTGGCACCTTCCCCGGTGGAGGTGTGCATGGGGTGCGTTTGGAACATTTTTTCACCGGCCGACTCCAAAAGTCAGCGGTTCCCCATCTCAGCCCAGAAAGCTGGTAGAACAACTTTGGTGGTGTCTTTCAGCTGCCTAGCGGAGCAATGTAAAAACCGCCAGAGAACTCCTTGCTGGCACCTTCCCCGGTGGAGGTGTGCATGGGGTGCGTTTGGAACATTTTTTCACCGGCCGACTCCAAAAGTCAGCGGTTCCCCATCTCAGCCCAGAAAGCTGGTAGAACAACTTTTGTGGTGTCTTTCAGCTGCCTAGCGGAGCAATGTAAAAACCGCCAGAGAACTCCTTGCTGGCACCTTCCCCGGTGGAGGTGTGCATGGGGTGCGTTTGGAACATTTTTTCACCGGCCGACTCCAAAAGTCAGCGGTTCCCCATCTCAGCCCAGAAAGCTGGTAGAACAACTTTGGTGGTGTCTTTCAGCTGCCTAGCGGAGCAATGTAAAAACCGCCAGAGAACTCCTTGCTGGCACCTTCCCCGGTGGAGGTGTGCATGGGGTGCGTTTGGAACATTTTTTCACCGGCCGACTCCAAAAGTCAGCGGTTCCCCATCTCAGCCCAGAAAGCTGGTAGAACAACTTTGGTGGTGTCTTTCAGCTGCCTAGCGGAGCAATGTAAAAACCGCCAGAGAACTCCTTGCTGGCACCTTCCCCGGTGGAGGTGTGCATGGGGTGCGTTTGGAACATTTTTTCACCGGCCGACTCCAAAAGTCAGCGGTTCCCCGTCTCAGCCCAGAAAGCTGGTAGAACAACTTTGGTGGTGTCTTTCAGCTGCCTAGCGGAGCAATGTAAAAACCGCCAGAGAACTCCTTGCTGGCACCTTCCCCGTGGAGGTGTGCATGGGGTGCGTTTGGAACATTTTTTCACCGGCCGACTCCAAAAGTCAGCGGTTCCCCGTCTCAGCCCAGAAAGCTGGTAGAACAACTTTGGTGGTGTCTTTCAGCTGCCTAGCGGAGCAATGTAAAAACCGCCAGAGAACTCCTTGCTGGCACCTTCCCGGTGGAGGTGTGCATGGGGTGCGTTTGGAACATTTTTTCACCGGCCGACTCCAAAAGTCAGCGGTTCCCCGTCTCAGCCCAGAAAGCTGGTAGAACAACTTTGGTGGTGTCTTTCAGCTGCCTAGCGGAGCAATGTAAAAACCGCCAGAGAACTCCTTGCTGGCACCTTCCCCGGGGAGGTGTGCATGGGGTGTTTGGAACATTTTTTCACCGGCCGACTCCAAAAGTCAGCGGTTCCCCATCTCAGCCCAGAAAGCTGGTAGAACAACTTTGGTGGTGTCTTTCAGCTGCCTAGCGGAGCAATGTAAAAACCGCCAGAGAACTCCTTGCTGGCACCTTCCCCGGTGGAGGTGTGCATGGGGTGCGTTTGGAACATTTTTTCACCGGCCGACTCCAAAAGTCAGCGGTTCCCCGTCTCAGCCCAGAAAGCTGGTAGAACAACTTTGGTGGTGTCTTTCAGCTGCCTAGCGGAGCAATGTAAAAACCGCCAGAGAACTCCTTGCTGGCACCTTCCCCGGTGGAGGTGTGCATGGGGTGCGTTTGGAACATTTTTTCACCGGCCGACTCCAAAAGTCAGCGGTTCCCCGTCTCAGCCCAGAAAGCTGGTAGAACAACTTTGGTGGTGTCTTTCAGCTGCCTAGCGGAGCAATGTAAAAACCGCCAGAGAACTCCTTGCTGGCACCTTCCCCGGTGGAGGTGTGCATGGGGTGCGTTTGGAACATTTTTTCACCGGCCGACTCCAAAAGTCAGCGGTTCCCCATCTCAGCCCAGAAAGCTGGTAGAACAACTTTGGTGGTGTCTTTCAGCTGCCTAGCGGAGCAATGTAAAAACCGCCAGAGAACTCCTTGCTGGCACCTCCACCGGGGAGGTGTGCATGGGGTGCGTTTGGAACATTTTTTCACCGGCCGACTCCAAAAGTCAGCGGTTCCCCGTCTCAGCCCAGAAAGCTGGTAGAACAACTTTGGTGGTGTCTTTCAGCTGCCTAGCGGAGCAATGTAAAAACCGCCAGAGAACTCCTTGCTGGCACCTTCCCCGGTGGAGGTGTGCATGGGTGCGTTTGGAACATTTTTTCACCGGCCGACTCCAAAAGTCAGCGGTTCCCCGTCTCAGCCCAGAAAGCTGGTAGAACAACTTTGGTGGTGTCTTTCAGCTGCCTAGCGGAGCAATGTAAAAACCGCCAGAGAACTCCTTGCTGGCACCTTCCCCGGTGGAGGTGTGCATGGGGTGCGTTTGGAACATTTTTTCACCCGGCCGACTCCAAAAGTCAGCGGTTCCCCATCTCAGCCCAGAAAGCTGGTAGAACAACTTTGGTGGTGTCTTTCAGCTGCCTAGCGGAGCAATGTAAAAACCGCCAGAGAACTCCTTGCTGGCACCTTCCCCGGTGGAGGTGTGCATGGGGTGCGTTTGGAACATTTTTTCACCGGCCGACTCCAAAAGTCAGCGGTTCCCCATCTCAGCCCAGAAAGCTGGTAGAACAACTTTTGGTGTCTTTCAGCTGCCTAGCGGAGCAATGTAAAAACCGCCAGAGAACTCCTTGCTGGCACCTTCCCCGTGGAGGTGTGCATGGGGTGCGTTTGGAACATTTTTTCACCGGCCGACTCCAAAAGTCAGCGGTTCCCCATCTCAGCCCAGAAAGCTGGTAGAACAACTTTGGTGGTGTCTTTCAGCTGCCTAGCGGAGCAATGTAAAAACCGCCAGAGAACTCCTTGCTGGCACCTTCCCCGGTGGAGGTGTGCATGGGGTGCGTTTGGAACATTTTTTCACCGGCCGACTCCAAAAGTCAGCGGTTCCCCGTCTCAGCCCAGAAAGCTGGTAGAACAACTTTGGTGGTGTCTTTCAGCTGCCTAGCGGAGCAATGTAAAAACCGCCAGAGAACTCCTTGCTGGCACCTTCCCCGGTGGAGGTGTGCATGGGGTGCGTTTGGAACATTTTTTCACCGGCCGACTCCAAAAGTCAGCGGTTCCCCATCTCAGCCCAGAAAGCTGGTAGAACAACTTTTGTGGTGTCTTTCAGCTGCCTAGCGGAGCAATGTAAAAACCGCCAGAGAACTCCTTGCTGGCACCTTCCCCGGTGGAGGTGTGCATGGGGTGCGTTTGGAACATTTTTTCACCGGCCGACTCCAAAAGTCAGCGGTTCCCCATCTCAGCCCAGAAAGCTGGTAGAACAACTTTTGTGGTGTCTTTCAGCTGCCTAGCGGAGCAATGTAAAAACCGCCAGAGAACTCCTTGCTGGCACCTTCCCCGGTGGAGGTGTGCATGGTGTGCGTTTGGAACATTTTTTCACCGGCCGACTCCAAAAGTCAGCGGTTCCCCATCTCAGCCCAGAAAGCTGGTAGAACAACTTGTGTGGTGTCTTTCAGCTGCCTAGCGGAGCAATGTAAAAACCGCCAGAGAACTCCTTGCTGGCACCTTCCCCGTGGAGGTGTGCATGGGTGCGTTTGGAACATTTTTTCACCGGCCGACTCCAAAAGTCAGCGGTTCCCCATCTCAGCCCAGAAAGCTGGTAGAACAACTTTGGTGGTGTCTTTCAGCTGCCTAGCGGAGCAATGTAAAAACCGCCAGAGAACTCCTTGCTGGCACCTTCCCCGGTGGAGGTGTGCATGGGGTGCGTTTGGAACATTTTTTCACCGGCCGACTCCAAAAGTCAGCGGTTCCCCATCTCAGCCCAGAAAGCTGGTAGAACAACTTTGGTGGTGTCTTTCAGCTGCCTAGCGGAGCAATGTAAAAACCGCCAGAGAACTCCTTGCTGGCACCTTCCCCGGTGGAGGTGTGCATGGGGTGCGTTTGGAACATTTTTTCACCGGCCGACTCCAAAAGTCAGCGGTTCCCCGTCTCAGCCCAGAAAGCTGGTAGAACAACTTTGGTGGTGTCTTTCAGCTGCCTAGCGGAGCAATGTAAAAACCGCCAGAGAACTCCTTGCTGGCACCTTCCCCGGTGGAGGTGTGCATTGGGGTGCGTTTGGAACATTTTTTCACCGGCCGACTCCAAAAGTCAGCGGTTCCCCCATCTCAGCCCAGAAAGCTGGTAGAACAACTTTTGTGGTGTCTTTCAGCTGCCTAGCGGAGCAATGTAAAAACCGCCAGAGAACTCCTTGCTGGCACCTTCCCCGGTGGAGGTGTGCATGGGGTGCGTTTGGAACATTTTTTCACCGGCCGACTCCAAAAGTCAGCGGTTCCCCGTCTCAGCCCAGAAAGCTGGTAGAACAACTTTGGTGGTGTCTTTCAGCTGCCTAGCGGAGCAATGTAAAAACCGCCAGAGAACTCCTTGCTGGCACCTTCCCCGGTGGAGGTGTGCATGGGGTGCGTTTGGAACATTTTTTCACCGGCCGACTCCAAAAGTCAGCGGTTCCCCGTCTCAGCCCAGAAAGCTGGTAGAACAACTTTGTGGTGTCTTTCAGCTGCCTAGCGGAGCAATGTAAAAACCGCCAGAGAACTCCTTGCTGGCACCTTCCCCGGTGGAGGTGTGCATGGGGTGTGTTTGGAACATTTTTTCACCGGCCGACTCCAAAAGTCAGCGGTTCCCCATCTCAGCCCAGAAAGCTGGTAGAACAACTTTGGTGGTGTCTTTCAGCTGCCTAGCGGAGCAATGTAAAAACCGCCAGAGAACTCCTTGCTGGCACCTTCCCCGGTGGAGGTGTGCATGGGGTGCGTTTGGAACATTTTTTCACCGGCCGACTCCAAAAGTCAGCGGTTCCCCATCTCAGCCCAGAAAGCTGGTAGAACAACTTTGGTGGTGTCTTTCAGCTGCCTAGCGGAGCAATGTAAAAACCGCCAGAGAACTCCTTGCTGGCACCTTCCCCGGTGGAGGTGTGCATGGGGTGCGTTTGGAACATTTTTTCACCGGCCGACTCCAAAAGTCAGCGGTTCCCCATCTCAGCCCAGAAAGCTGGTAGAACAACTTTGGTGGTGTCTTTCAGCTGCCTAGCGGAGCAATGTAAAAACCGCCAGAGAACTCCTTGCTGGCACCTTCCCCGGTGGAGGTGTGCATGGGGTGCGTTTGGAACATTTTTTCACCGGCCGACTCCAAAAGTCAGCGGTTCCCCATCTCAGCCCAGAAAGCTGGTAGAACAACTTTTGTGGTGTCTTTCAGCTGCCTAGCGGAGCAATGTAAAAACCGCCAGAGAACTCCTTGCTGGCACCTTCCCCGGTGGAGTGTGCATGGGGTGCGTTTGGAACATTTTTTCACCGGCCGACTCCAAAAGTCAGCGGTTCCCCATCTCAGCCCAGAAAGCTGGTAGAACAACTTTGGTGGTGTCTTTCAGCTGCCTAGCGGAGCAATGTAAAAACCGCCAGAGAACTCCTTGCTGGCACCTTCCCCGGTGGAGGTGTGCATGGGGTGCGTTTGGAACATTTTTTCACCGGCCGACTCCAAAAGTCAGCGGTTCCCCATCTCAGCCCAGAAAGCTGGTAGAACAACTTTGGTGGTGTCTTTCAGCTGCCTAGCGGAGCAATGTAAAAACCGCCAGAGAACTCCTTGCTGGCACCTTCCCCGGTGGAGGTGTGCATGGGGTGCGTTTGGAACATTTTTTCACCGGCCGACTCCAAAAGTCAGCGGTTCCCCATCTCAGCCCAGAAAGCTGGTAGAACAAGTTTGTGGTGTCTTTCAGCTGCCTAGCGGAGCAATGTAAAAACCGCCAGAGAACTCCTTGCTGGCACCTTCCCCGGTGGAGGTGTGCATGGGGTGCGTTTGGAACATTTTTTCACCGGCCGACTCCAAAAGTCAGCGGTTCCCCTCTCAGCCCAGAAAGCTGGTAGAACAACTTTGGTGGTGTCTTTCAGCTGCCTAGCGGAGCAATGTAAAAACCGCCAGAGAACTCCTTGCTGGCACCTTCCCCGGTGGAGGTGTGCATGGGGTGTGTTTGGAACATTTTTTCACCGGCCGACTCCAAAAGTCAGCGGTTCCCCGTCTCAGCCCAGAAAGCTGGTAGAACAACTTTGGTGGTGTCTTTCAGCTGCCTAGCGGAGCAATGTAAAAACCGCCAGAGAACTCCTTGCTGGCACCTTCCCCGGTGGAGGTGTGCATGGGGTGCGTTTGTAACATTTTTCACCGGCCGACTCCAAAAGTCAGCGGTTCCCCA
>NW_024427415.1:0-41923 GCF_017639655.2 Falco naumanni
ACCGTTAAAACACTCCATGACATGCAACAGTTAGTGGGGTCTTTGCAATGGCTCCGCAATGTTGTCCTGATCCCTCCCGAAATCATGGCCCCCCTGTACGATCTTTTGAAAGGGAAAAACCCACGGGAACAAAAAACTCTGACGACAGAAGCAATAAGCTCTCTCGACTTTATCGAACAACAGGCGTCATCAAACACGCTCGCCGGGTGGAACCCGACTATACCACTTGATCTGTATGTGCACTTCACGGAAGGGGGGGGGAGTAGGAGCGATGGCCCAAGGCCCCCCTGAAAAAGCTCAGCCAATACAATGGATAGTCCTGGGAAAAACGTCACGTGCCTTCTCTCCAGGAGTCGAGTGCCTCGGTAACCTCATCACGAAAGGCAGAAAACTCGCCCTAAGACATCTGGGAACCAAACCTGCCAGAATATACCTGCCCTTTCGCAAACAGCTCCCAACACAATCAGTGGCAATGTCAGAATATCTAGCTATAGCCCTCGCCGGATTTGGGGGAGAAGTCCGGTATGCCACAAAGCCCCCCTGGACTCAAATGCTAGCTATTGTCGACATCGACCTTCCACAGAAGATCATGGACCGGCCCCAACAGGGACCAACGGTCTTCACAGACGCATCCTCAGCGACCTCAACCGCGGCAGCAGTATGGCAATCGGGAGGAGAATGACACTGTGTCAAAATGACCGATCGTGCGATCTCAGTCCAACAGCTGGAAGCTACAGCCGTAGTGCTGGCGTGCGGACTGTTCCTGACATACATCTCAACATAGTAACTGATTCAATGTTTGTGGCCAAGCTTTGCTTAGCCATGTCAGGGCCCGGCGTGTCAACATCCGCAATAGCTCTGATGCTAGAAGAAGCGCTTTTTTCCCGAAAGGGCACTATATCAGTCATCCACATCAACAGCCATAACCCAATCAAAGGGTTCTTCCAATTCGGCAAGAACAAAGCAGATGCTGCTGCAAAAGGGTTGTGGACACTAAGAGATGCCCGCCAATTACATGAGTCCCTCCACATCGGAGCTAAAGCGCTAGCAAAGAGATGTGGGATTTTGGCCACTGACGCGAAACATATAGTAGCTACATGCCCCCACTGTCAAAAAGCACCATTGTGGTCTAGTGGAATCAACCCCAGAGGTCTTAAAGCCTCTGAGGTGTGGCAGATGGATTTTACGCTCTGTCAGTTACTACAACCTCGAGCATGGCTAGCAGTAACTGTAGACACATATAGCGGGGTGATTGTAGCTACACAACACCTTAAGACCGACGCTAAAGCAACCATCCAACATTGGTTGACAACCATGGCGTGGGTTGGTGTCCCTAATCAGATCAAAACGGACAATGGTCCGAATTTTGTGTCTAAAGCAGTCCAGGCATTCGCTCTGAAATGGGGTATTACTCTAATACACGGCATCCCATGTAACAGCACAGGACAAGCCATAGTCGAACGGGCAAATCAAACTCTGAAATCTAAATTAGAGGTATTAGCAAAACCAGAGGGTTTTACCAACGCCATTCCCTCAGGGGACCAGGCACGCTTACTACGGACTGCCCTAGTAGCACTAAACCAGTTCCCCAGGGGAGACGAGGTGAATAGCCCTGCCCAGAAGCACTGGGCCACTCGAGCGCTAGAAGAAGGCCCGTCGGTCATGATCAGAAATGAGCTAGGAGGGTGGGAACAAGGGTGGAAATTAGTTCTGACAGGGCGAGGGTATGCTGCGGTCAGAAAAGACAACAGAATTAAGTGGTGTCCACTTAAGTCTATCAAACCAGACCTTCAGAATAAAACTAATGAAAACTGTGAGTTTTTGTTTGCAGGACCAGATCATCGGACACCCCCGTGTCCCGTACATCCCACCGACGAGAGAAAATGACAAGTCGACAACTGTCCTGACTAAATTGGGAAATCCTGCACCACCCAGATTCGGATAACGACCAAATAGCCTCCAAAAAGGGGGAATGCGATGCCTTTGTATGAACTTGATTCTAGGACTTGTCATTGCAGGAAAGACAGAATCAGATTATAATCACCATCAGCCATTCAAGTGGGTCCTACGGGACCCCATAAGCAGTCGAGTGATAAAGGAGAATATAACAGCGGGTACCCCGACTTTTACGTTTACAGTCAATGATTTATTTCCCGGACTGGGAAAATATAGATCTAAAGTGCCATGGGGGACGTATTGGTGCCCCAGTTCAAACTCAGGAAAAAGCTCTTGTAACTATCCAGGATATTATTTTTGTGGATATTGGGGATGTGAGACCATTGTAACGAGTGATAGATGGAAACCAGAAAGAGAGGACGAATTTCTGCGCATAATGTGGGGGCCAGATAGGTGTGACCCTCCAAAATTTGGGCCTAGTGGCTATTATCTTCAATCGTCGATCAAAAAAAGTACCTGTACACATTTAAATTTGAGAATTCAAAACCCAGCTGACATGGGCTGGGCAGTGGGGAGAATGTGGTCAGTATTTATACACTCCGACAATACAGACCCGGGGGTAGTGATACAAATTATCAGGATTGTGCTACAAGCACCCCAAGCAATTGGCCCTAACCCGGTTCTTAACCCACAGACACCTATATACAATACTGAAAACAACATTAAAGATGCGACCCCCGACAACACCGAAGCTCCGAATACCTTAGAATTTGACCTGCCTCCTCTACGGAGGCTGATGAATGTAACGTATCAGATACTGAACTCTACTAATCCTGCCATGACAACAAACTGTTGGCTTTGTTATGACATAAGGCCCCCTCTTTATGAGGCAGTAGGTATACCCTATGAACCGGAACTCGTTAGGGGGCCCAACCCCATACATTGTGTGTGGAGCTCCGAGGACAACCCAGGAGTCACGATGCAACATGTATCAGGGCGGGGTAGATGTGTCGGCGAAATACCCCTTGAAAAAAGGCCTCTGTGTTTGAACGAGTCCACATCAGAAGAGCTATCGAAAGCTGATTGGCTAGTTCCTGTCAAAAACACCAAATGGATATGTTGAAAATCCAGAATTACCCCATGTGTATCTCCTAAACTGCTCAAAGGAAACCATGAATTTTGTATACAGGTAAGGATTATTCTGAGAATCGTATACCATCCTGAGGAATACGTATATACTCATCAAACCCTTCCAGCTTCGCATCATATCCAAAAGCGAGAACCCATCACCGCTCCGACTATAGCTACCTTGCTAGCCATAGGGGCCGCAGGGGCAGGAACAGGTATAGCCTCGTTAGTCGAACAGAACCAGAAGTTCCAGTCCCTCAGAATTGCAGTGGATGAGGATCTGGCTCGCATTGAACAATCGATCAGCGCTTTGGAAAAGTCACTGAGGTCGTTGTCCGAAGTAGTTTTACAAAATCGTAGAGGATTGGATCTCATGTTTTTACAACAAGGCGGGTTATGTGCGGCATCAGGAGAAGAATGTTGTGTGTACGCAGATCACACTGGGGTTGTCAGAGATACAATGGCCCAACTTAGAGAAAGGCTAGAAAAAAGAAAGAGAGACAGGGAAACCCAACAAGGGTGGCTTGAATCGTGGTTTGCCCGTTCACCGTGGTTAAGCACCCTGATATCTACCTTGGCAGGGCCGATTGCAGTGATCACCATGGCGCTGATCTTTGGACCCTGTATACTGAATAAGCTCGTGTCATTTGTCAAGAGCCACCTAGAGAAAGTCGACATTATGCTGGTAGAACGCCATCAACTGCTTTAACTTTTAAGTCCCATTTGGTATTACCCTTAGCTACCTCTAGCTTACCCTAATTCATACCTTGGTATTGTCACTTACCCCTTACCTTCCACCTGACCACTGTGCCTTATGTTTTTTAGTCAAGTTGATACAATATTCTTTTAATATTTTTACAAACCATAGAATATAAATTAAATTAAGATTTTGATTGTTATATTTTAGCTGATTCAATTATCCATAGGGAGGGGGGAAATGTAGGTAGTTAGGGCTTGGCGGTCGGAAGATGTCGCGCTGTACGGAAATATAGAGCCCCTCTCTGGATAGCCAATAGCGTTTAGCTTATGACGTAAGCAGACGGAAGGGACGTTGTAAACCCAAGCTCTATAATGCCGCGCCACTTATCAATAAACACCATTTTGCCATCCACCACATTGGTGTCTGCGTGCTGATGGACCGAGCGGCCTGGGGTTGGCTGCCGTGCCGTTCCTGAACCAGGTCACCGCGCGCCTGCGAAGGCAACAGGGGAATTGAGAGGATGTTAGAAGCCTTGAAAGGGCAAGTTCTAAATGTACCATGACTGAGAAAAAAAAAAAACAGAGTGAAGAAGCATGAGTTATGCCTGAAGAAGTATCTTCACGTACCCCCAAAGACCTTTCCTAGGGCTGACAAAGCCCAGGGGATTACTGGCAAATAGACTTTTTCCAAGTTACTGCAGCAAATTGGGTATCAGTATCTTTTAGTCATGACAGATGCTTTTTCAGGCTGGCTGGAAGCTTTCCCTTGCCGCACCAATAAGAAGTATCATTAGTGTAAGTTCAGAGATAATACTGAGATTTGGGGTACCCATAGGACTTTCTTTGGGTGTTGGGGTCCACACTTGGTAGTAGAAGCCCTTCACCTTTTAGCTAAACTAGAAGGGGTAAAATGGGATCTCCACACTCCATGGAGACCTCAATCAAGCGGGAAAGTAGAAAGAATGAAGCAAAGCCTGAAAGGACAGATGAGTAAAATTTGCCAAGAACCTCAGAGAGAGCAGTCAGATGCTTTTCCCTCAGCATTGCTACAGATACAGGATCCAGCGTAAACGGAAGGAGAGACTTTGGAAAGGATACATGGTAAACCTTGCCAGGTGACAGAAATGGGAGTGAATCCCAAAATAATAGAAGGGAAACATGGCTTAAAAGAGTATGTTCAGTCTCTAGGAAAGGTCCTGTCCTCTCTCCAGAGGTACGTCACTGTGAGCGCAGATCTGTCCCTGGACGTGCCTGTACATCACTACCAACCCGGAGATTGCGTGTATCTTAGAACGTGGTTGGATGAACCGTTGAAGAGAAGTGAAAGGACCTTTCCAGATTTTGCTCAGCACCTACGCTGCTGTCAGGCCTGAAGGAGTCACTCCATGGACGTGCCATAGCAGGGTTTAAGCAGCCACATCACCAGAATGGACTGTCAAGCAACAAAAAACCCTTTATGCTTGAAACTACCTCCAGAATCATGAAGTTCTAGGTTCAGGATCTTGCATTATTGCCAGACAGCATATAAGTGGATGACTGAAATGCGACCCCAGATAAGACTGGGCTGTCTACAGGGAAGCTGGAGTCTGCTACTTGCCTCTCCTTTGTAGATATATGTTGAAACATGTTTTACAGATGTATAGAATTTGGCCTGTGATGTGGTATGCTAAATCCTCAGCTTGGGTGGGATCAGGAGGAGTCATGGACATGGAATACTCATTTGAAAATGGTGGAAGGATCGATGAATGCTGTTAAGGAGGAGTGATTGTTGGGTAGGTACCCATTTCCCTGAATGTCCTCATGCAGGAATGCCTGTAGCTGGTATCCCCATCCCATTTGGGACTAGTGGGCATAACTTGTGGCTAAGACCAAAATACACTCATTGGAACGAGACTGACCTCCAGACCTGGGCAATACTGAATCCACACTCAGTGTGAAGTGTGTTACTAAAATGAAGCCAAGACACACCAAAATGGAACTCTGCTCTTTGTGGGGCCCTACCCACATTGTGATTGCTCAATGCAATTCATGAAGCTGTCAGAACTAACTAGCAGTAGGTACTGGAACGTTCCACTGGGCACTGGGTGGTGCTGGATATGTGCCAGTGTAGCACAAAAAGCGTTACCACCAAGATGGTCTGGGTAGATGTACCACCAAGATGGTGGGATATTTCCTGATATGACTGACTGAGACACTGGACAACAGTCGGTGGTGAACAACTTACCTGCGGAGATACAGGCAGAATCAACCACCCCTTACAGAGAGACCCACTGGGTTTCACTCTTCTGCTGGGTGGTTTATTCCTTGGCGAGGGGCTGCTGAACTGGGGAAGGCAGTGATAAAGAGATCCACAGGAGTGGAAGAGATGGCCAAGGACACTGCAGGTGCCATAAACTGCACTCTGTACGGCAGAGACAATGGCCGTACGCAAGGGGACAACCCTTGGGTTCTCTTGGTGACTTCCAGCCTTGCCCGTGCCCTTTGCCTTCCATCTCACGCTGTCCTACGCTGTCCCACGGCTGCTGCTTTTCCCCGGCAGGCTGCAGGCACCCATCTGGCTTCCCCACCTTGCTCTCACCCTGCCCTTGCCACACATGCACCGATGTCTGACCACCCTCACACGCTGTTCCTGCAAACACACACACATGGACTGATCTCACACTCCTTCTGGACGACGTCTCCCACCACAGCACAAGCCCTTGAGTGACATTTCCTCCTCCTGACCTCCAGTCTCCACTTTCCCAGCTGCACTGGGTGGCAGTGCTTCTCCCTCCTGCTCTTCCCTACCTCCAAGGAAAGCTCCACCACCTGGGAAACCACCCTTCAGGCGGGCATCCCGACCCGTCACCCTCCTGGTGGCCTTTCCCCTGACCATGCCACGGCCTCACCGCGCTCTTCCAAGGCTGCGAGCCTTTCAGCTTCTCGCATAGACACGAGCAAGCGGTGTGCCTGCTGCTGTGCTGCCGTGTTCTCAGGCAGCAGCGACGTGACAAGCAAGAAAGAAGCCCCTCGGTGGAGTGAGCCCAGGTCCTTAGGCAGAGGGGATCTCACAGCCCATGTGCCACCCAGGGGCCTTCTGCTGGCCTGCCCGAGACACGGGCAGATGGAGCTTAACAGCACGTGTCCCAGCCATGAGTCAGGGGCTGCCCTACGCGCTGTTTCAGGCAGAGGTGACCTCACCGCCCCTTTCCCAGGCACATTGCTGCTGTTGGGCTGTCCCCTCCGCAGGCAGAACTGGCCTCACTGCCCCCGTCACAGCCATTGGCTTCCTGCTGGAATGTGAGTCCCTGAGACACAACTGACCACGAGATACCGTCCTCAGCCGTCACCCTCCCCGTGGCCCAGCACCCCAGCAGATAAAGGGAAGCTTCTCTCAGCCAATTTATCTCATGGATTTCCTACCTACCTTTTGGGTGGAAGAACAGTCCTCAGGGGAACTGCTCTGTTTCTACTGGACACTGTTTTGTCTCTGCTTCTGCGCCTCTGTTTTCCCTTCTTCCCCCTGCTATCCCATCCCAACTGAGCTCTCCAGGGAAGTGAGTCAATGAGTCCTAGAATATCTCAGGTTGGGAGAGGCCCCTGTAAAGTCCCCTTGTCCAGCTGTCCTGCTCAAGGGCAGGATGAACTGGATGGCATCTCTCAAGGGCTCTGCCCACTTTGGCATCATCCACAGAAGGGTCTGAAAAGCCACTTTGTCAGCTTGTACTGGGAGACAATCAAGACATTCAACACAGTTGGCCCAACTGCTTGCACTGGAAGATGTCACTAGTCAGTGGCCACCAGGAGGACTTGACCACTGGTGACATTTGGTCTTGAGCCCCTGTGGCGTATGATGCACCGACTCTGGGAGCGGATTGAAGGCACGAAGACACTTGAAGACACCTCGGAGACACTTTATTAAAATCAAGCAAGCCTTTTATACCTTTGCAGGGGGCTGACGTGTCAGCCTGTAACTGTGCTCAGCAATTTTCCACTCTGGGCTCTTTTTTTATTACAGACACAGCAGCTCAGCAACTCCCTTTATCTACAAGGCCACAAGCTCTGCAGACCACTCCCTATCTTCAAGGTTCTCCTCTTGCTCCCATGGCTTCCTTCCAACAAGCATAACTGTGTCTCTCTCCCAAGGTCGGGTTTCGCTCCCTGACGCCGTTGAGCTAGCTCGAGACATAGCCACAAGCCGCCAGCCAACTTCCCACCCACAGTGTCCTCCATTTCTTCACTCCAGAAGTCACCCATCTGCCTATACAGAAAGTGCAGGAGAAAAAGTCAAACCCCTTGCAAAGGTGCAGGTACAAACCATCCCCTTCTTGCCTCAATACGTATGGGTGCAGCAATCCCTTTGATGTCCCACAACTACCTGGAACTGGCTGCAGGAGTATTTCCACCGTCATTTCCCCAGACACTACGGTGAGGATGACCAGCCTGTATTTCTCCCAATTGTCCTTCTTGCTTTTCCTGAACAAAGGCTGGATGTCTGCCTTTTGCCAGGACCCCAGAACCTCCCTGATTGCTCGGACACATTTGAGGGCACCATCCAGAAAGGGTGCCGTGATCAGACAGAGGCACTTGCAATGAGCCTGCCCAAGGCGGGTGAGATGAATCTCCCTGGGACAGTGGCCTTTGTTCCTGCAGTCACACACAGGAACGGCGGTGCCCTGGGAGGTGTCCCCACCTCAGCTGGCCTCACGCACTGCTGGCGTGGTTGAACCCCAGCCTCACGCACACAGGGGTGCTCAGAGGCACGAGCCCGTCCCTGGCACGTGCGGAGGCAGAGCACTGCAGCGGGCACAGTGACTGCCTGGCCTCCTGCTGCCCCTGCCAGAGGCTGGCAGCACCTCAGCCCGGGGGTGTCGCGCCCTGCTCGGCACCTCGCGGAGATGGCCCTCGTCATGAGCAATGGGCACGGGGACCTCGGTTCAAGGAAGCACGTTGCAGTGCTGCATTCAGGTGGTCTCCACAAATCCAGAACATTTGATGGAGGCCAGCACCGTCACAGAGTGCCCGTTGCCTGCCCCTGCCTGCGCTCACAGGACTGCCACGCAGCACGGCGGTGACCAAGCTGCCAGAGCACTCAGGCCTTACACCAAGGCAGGGGGTCAGAAGGAGAGTGTGGAAGTGGAAGGAGGACAGCACTGGAGAGCCAAGGGGTGGTGTTCCCTGGTAGTGCTGCCATGCCAGGAACCTTTTCCCCTCCGTCTGTGGATACAGGAACTGTCCCTGCAGCTCCAGAAAGGCCTTGGAAGGAAGAATCCCAGGAAAAACATAGTGGTTTAATGGCCCTTTGGCTTTGTTAGATGAAGAGAGAGCAGGGCACCTTCAGAAAAGAAAATCACAGAAGGAATTAGAATGGGGACGACACCTTTATCAGAAATGAAATACCATGAGCAACTACAACAAATTCAGAAGACAGTCTGGGTCTGTGATGAATTACATTATAAATGCTACTAATAATTTTATTCCTTCAGAAAAAGATCCAGCTATCAGTTTGCACATTGCACCCTTGAGCTCCTGGTTCCTCATGCTGTAGATGAGGGGGTTCAGTGCTGGAGGCACCACCGAGTACAGAACTGACACCACCAGGTCCAGGGATGGGGAGGAGATGGAGGGGGGCTTCAGGTAGGCAAATGTGCCAGTGCTGACAAAGAGGGAGACCACGGCCAGGTGAGGGAGGCACGTGGAAAAGGCTTTGTGCCGTCCCTGCTCAGAGGGGATCCTCAGCACAGCCCTGAAGATCTGCACGTAGGACAGCACAATGAAAACAAAACACCCAAAGAATAAAAAGGCACCTACCACAATTAGCCCCACTTCCCTGAGGTAGGTGTGTGAGCAGGAGAGCTTGAGGATCTGTGGGATTTCACAGAAGACCTGTCCCAGGGCATTGCCTTGGCAGAGCGGCAGTGACAGTGTATTGGCCGTGTGCAGCGCAGCATAGAGAAACCCACTGGCCCAGGCAGCTGCTGCCATGTGGACACAAGCTCTGCTGCCCAGCAGGGTCCCGTAGTGCAGGGGCTGGCAGATGGCCACAAAGCGGTCATAGGCCATGACGGTGAGGAGAAAATACTCTGCTGAAAGGAAAAAGACAATCAGGAAGAGCTGTGCTGCACATCCTGAGTAGGAGATGTCCCTGGTGTCCCAGAGGGAGTTGGCCATGGCTTTGGGGACAATAGTGGAGATGGAGCCCAGGTCGAGGAGGGAGAGGTTGAGGAGGAAGAAGTACATGGGGGTGTGCAGGTGGTGGTCGCACACTACGGTGGTGATGATGAGGCCGTTGGCCATGAGGGCAGCCAGGTAGATGCCCAGGGAGAGCCAGAAGTGCAAGAGCTGCAGCTCCCGCGTGTCTGCAAATGCCAGGAGGAGGAACTGGGTGATGGAGCTGCTGTTGGGCATCTGCTGCCTCTGGGCATATGATCCTGTCACAGGAGAAAAAGACAGTGATAATTTAGGGGAGACTTCTGCAAGCAAAATCAAAGCCATTTCCCACAGACCATCCCCCCGTCACACACAGACATCCCTCTCTTTTCTCGGAGACCTTCCTGCAGCTGTGTGGCTGCAGCCCTGCTTGGTGCTGGCCGTGTGGGCGATGAAGAGCAGGGCATCTGCCCACGGGCTCTTGACCAGCCAGCCCCACTCTGCAGCAGTGGGTGGGGGCAGGGACCAGTCCTGGTGTTTAACTTTGTCCTGTGAAACCAGTGCCAACGCAGAAGGGCTGGTCAGCGTCTGCAGCGCCAGTGCTAAGGAACGGGAAGGGTGAAGGCATTTTAAGGGAGTTTTAGTTTTTTTCACAGCTCCCCCCATCTCTCCTGTTGCGTATTCTCGGATGTCAGAAAAGCAGAGCATTTTTGCTGCCCTCAGGTGGAACAGAGTGAGGTCTGTGAGGCAAGAGGATTGCCTGTGGGTGAGTGCACAGTGAGGGGAGGTGGTCTGTCCTGCTGGTTCCCGGTTTCTGTGGGCTTGCACCTTCCTGAGATGAATGGTGGCCACACTCCCATGTTACCCTGAAATACCACAAGGCACTGCTGAGAACAGACTGACCCACCACAGACCAGTAAAGGTTGTAGGCTTTCATCAGAACTCAGCATCCCACCCACAGCAAAGGATACACAGCTCATTTCACCCACCCCAACAGCGTTTTCTCCATCACAGAAACTCTACGCCTCTACGTGGGGCTTTCAGATCACTAATGGGTGCGAGGGGACAGGTTTCCATTCTGGAGGGCAACTCACTGCTTGGAAGGGAACTTCAAGGAGGTAGCCAAGTGCCCTAACAAGAGCATCAGGTTCAGGGAGAACCAGCCCATTGCCCAGCCCCACATAGGGCATTGCCCACAGCCCCACAGGTGAGAGGAAAGCTGGGACACTTGTTCCCATGGACACACCTGCAGGAGAGGACCCACAAGGTCAGAGTGTGACTCTGCAGCTGAAACACCCATCCCCAGAGAGCCTGACAGCAAGAGCTAGAGAATAAAACTAACCCCAAAAGGCAGAGAAAGAAGTAAAATTGCACTGACGGTCTAGGTAAGAGTGTCCAGGGCGAGCGTGCCAGGCACTGAGGGCAGCGCTGCCCTTGCCCAGCTCTGCTCGCCACCTCCCACACACCAACATTGCCGGGCAGCTGCTCTCAGCCCCTGTGCTCTGCAGAGGGACCGGGGCACGTGGCTGCAGAGCTGCACCGCGGCTCTGCTGGAGCTCTGGCTGCAGAGGGGGTGGCTCACACCTCGGGACCCCCAGCCCTGAGGGCAGAGGCTTTGCTGGGGGGAGAGCAGCCAGGGGGATGCCTCAGAGAAAGGGGTCTGCACTGCACATGGTCAGAGAGAGCTTTCTGATTCTGCTTTCAACAACAATTCTGTCTGAAGTTTCCTACCAGTCCTTGCAATATCCTGGATGTCAGGAGATTTTCCTTGTGGGAGGTATCTCCCTGTGCCAGGTCTTTCCCTGTCAGCGCTCACAGACCACATCTCTGCCTCTGTGCACTGGCCCCGCACAAACGTGCCTCTCTGCAGGGCACTGGCTGGGCGCAGGGTCCTGTCCGCAGGGGGAAAAGGGCAGCTCAGAACCACCCTGATGGCTCCAGCAAAGGTGCTGCTGCTGCTGTTCATAGGCGGAGGAGTGGCTGAGGGCACTTCAGGAGGCTCCTGGCAGACCTCCTCATCACTCAGAGTTACAGCTGGCAGTCTCAGGGACATCTTCAAACTCGAGATCTCCATTAACATTTCTGCCTTCCCTCTCCTGCCCCCAACAACAGAAAGCTGAAAACACAGATTGAGGAGAGCCCTGGATTTATCATAGCAATCCCTGCGCTGACCTTCGATACGAAAAGTCTCATCCAGACACATTCTGAGGGTAACCTATCCTTGTAAGCAGCGCTCAGCCATGCAGCACACTCTCAACAGCAGAGAGATCCTTCCCTCTCGGGGCTCAGTCCATACGCCCCCAGAGCTGTGGGGAGCCCCCCGGCAGGCTGAGAGCTGCCCCTGGCAGGCGGCAGAGCCCCTGCCCCAGCACACAGCCCCCGCGGCTGCAGGGACCCTGCTGGCAAGGACAGCCCTGGGCACCCCTGCCTGCACAGCCACCTTCACAGCCCTGCAGCCGGCCCTGGCACAAGGCAGCCCACATGCCCTGGCCCTCCCACGCTGCAGCAGGGAAGCCCTGCTCTGCAGCACACTGGCCTCCTCCACAGCAAAAGGCTCCCACACGGTCCCACAGGCTGGGGGGGCCCCAGCTGCTGCAGACCCGGCTAGCAACTGCAGAGGCATTGCCCTGCAGCCACACACTTACCCGCTCAAGGGCTCTGCAGATTTCTCCAGCAGGGAGCTCTCAGCAGCCTCCCACCAAGGGCTGCTTTTGAGCTCTCCCTGCCTCCCTCCTCTGCCCCTCTGGGCTCCCTCCAGCTGTCCCTGGGGCTGCAGGGGAACCTGCTGGGCAGCAGGATGAGGCAATCCCTCATGGGCCTTGCCTCACCTGGGGGGACACACTTATTTCCAGCACTGGCAATTCCCTTACTAGAAAAAGTTTTCTGCATGAGCATCAACTTTTGTTAACCCATTCCTAGACAGGACGCCAGTAAGGCTGCAGCAAAGGATCCAAGTACTCCTAAAGGAGCGTGTGTGTACGTGTGTGTCTGGTGGTTCTGCAGGCAGGGCAGGGAGGATGTCCTCAGTGCTTCAGTAAGCCCTGCAGAGCCCATTGCAGCACTTCATTGCACAGTCCGAGGGCTCAAGACTCAGCTCTCCTTTGCCCAGGCCATGTCTCTGCTCTGAAGCAAAGCCTTTGCACCCACGGGCTCGGGGACACTTGGTACCAGGTTGCCTTATGGCCAGGCAGAGCTGGGCTGGTGCCACAGCTGGGGGGCTTCAGCCCAGATGTGCAGCAGTGCCCTCAGCCAGGGGCCCACGCAGAGGCAGCTGGAGCCCGTCCTGTTGCAGACAGAGCTGTGACACTGAGGGAACCAAGTGCCAGGGCAGGTGGCAGAGCTCAGCACAGCTGCTCGGCAAGGACAGCAGCCTCCAACAGGTCCAACATTGAAAATGGAGTTTATGCTTGTGGGGCAATTCCAGGGCACCCGAAGGAGCGTTCCCTCCTTCTGCACAGGCCACAGCCTGCCAGTGTGTGACCTGGGGCCTGCACTCTGCTGCTCTCCTGCCTCACTCCCCCTGGGAGATGAGACTCCACCGTTTCTTTGCTCCTAGAACCAAGGTGGACACGAATGATGCAGGGTTTCAGATCCAGGGGAGCATCACAGCTGCTGGCCCATCTGGCAGCTGTGCTAGAATGCCGATGCAAAGAACCTGCAGACACCTAAAGGAGCATTGTCACTGTGCTGCCCTGTGACTGTCGGCGGGTGGTTACTTGACCACTGGCTTGCAGGATCCCACCAAGCCTCTGTCTCGCTGCTCCCCTCCTTCTTCACTCACCTTGATGTCTATAGGGTTGTTCTCTCACATAATTCTCACTCCTCTCCCGTTGTGTTTTGTCCTTTCTGCCATAGGGGATCACAGAGGTGCCACTAGAATTGCTTATTGGCTCAGGTTTGGGCAGGGGCTGGTCCATTTTGGAGTCAAATGAAAGTGGCTGTTATGGCCATGGAGTCAGCTCTTGGTCTCTTCTCACCTCTGCCAGCCCTACAAACACCTCCAAACCACTCCCAAACCCCTGCCATGTAAACACACAGGATCTCTAAATTCCCCAAGAAGATGTGAGGTTATTGATCCTAAGGCTTCCTCACGCTGCTTAAATAAGACTTTTCCCCTTCCTCTCCCTGATTTAGGTTATTTCAGAGCAGAGTTACCCTGAACCACACCTGTGTCACCTGGGCCAAGCTCAGACATGTAACAACAAAAATAATAATGGGTACCAAGTGTCCAAGGTCACACGCCAGCAAAATGTTTGGCTGCAGCGCATGCTGGGGTGGTGGGCAGAGGTCACTGTGAAGGTGAAATGAGATGTCCCTAAGGAGAGCAATCCATGCTGTCCCTGGGACCAGAGACATGCAGGGCTGGACTGTGCAGTGCTGCAGGAGAAGGCATTGCTGCCAGTGATGCCTCTGCAGCCCCAGAGGACATGTGGTTCCGGTGAACCTCATACCCAGAAAGGACAAGGTGCTTTTGATTGTGTCCTTGACAATGGACATCCCGTGATGCAGGGACACTTTGAAAATCATTGGTCTGTTTCTCTATTGCCTCAGCACAGCGATGACTTTCAACAGTGCTGGCTAACTGGGGAGGCCCAAGAAGGCTGAATGTTAGTCAAGTGGTGCCCACCTACAAGAAGGGTAGGAGGGAGGATCGGGATAACTACAGGCCTGTCAACCTGATCTTAGTGCCAGGGAAGGTTGTGGAGCTGATCATCCTGAGCGCCATCGCACAGGAGCCGCAGGAAAACCAGGAGGTCAGGACCAGCCTGCATGGGTTTATGAAAGGCAGGTCCTGCCTGATGAACCTGATCTCCTGCTGGGACAAGGTGACCTGCCCAGTGGATGAGGGAAAGGCTGTGGATGCTGTCTACCTGGACCTTAGGAAAGCCTTTTGGCTCCACCTCCCACTGCATTCTCCTGGAGAAACTGGCTGCTCATGGCTTCGGTGGGTGTTCTCCATGCTGGGTTAGAGCTGGCTGGACAGCCAAGCCCCAAGAGGGGTAGTAAATGGAGTGACATCCAGGTGACGATGGCCCATAAGGAGTGGCGTTCCCCAGGGCTCAGTGCTGGGGCCAGTCCTGTTTCAGAACTTCATCAGTGACCCAGACAAGGGGATTGAGTGCACTTTCAGTGAGTTTGCATACAACATCAAGTTGCGTGGCAGTGTTGATCTCCATGAGGGCAGTAAAGCTCTGCAGGAGGCATCTGCACAGGTTGGATCATTTGGATGAGTCCAGTTGTATGAAGTTCAACCAGGAGAAGTGCCAGTTCTGTACTTGGGTCACAACAGCCCCACACAAGGCTACAGGCTTGGGCCAGAGTGGCTGGAAGGCTGCCTGCTGGGGAAGCACCCTGAGGGTGAGGGTTGACAGATGGTTGAGCATGAGCCATCAGTGTGCCCGGGTGGCCAAGAAGGCCAATAGCATCCTGTCTGGTATCAGAAAGAGTGTGGCCAGCAGGACCAGGGCAGTGATGGACCCCCTGTACTCAGCACTGCTGAAGCCACACCTTGAACACTGTGTTTCCATTTTGGGCCCCTCACTGCAAGAGAAACGCCGAGGATCATGTCCAAGAAGGGCAACAAAGGTGGTGAAGGGTTTGGAGGCCTGGTCTGTTGAAGAGTGTCTGAAAAGACGGTTTTCTTTGGAAAAGAGGTTTTACTCTGGAGAAGAGGAGACTCAGGAGGGATCTTACTGCTCTCTAGAGTTACCTGAAAGGAGGTTGTAGATGAGTGGGGGTAGGTCTCTTCTGCCACATAACAAGTGACAGAACAAGAGGAAATAGCCTCTAGTTATACCAGGAGAGGTTTAGATTGCATATGAGGAAAAACATCTTCACTGCAAGGATGGTCAAGCATTGGAACAGGCTGCCCAGGGAGCTGGGGGAATCACCAGCCCTGGAGATGTTTCAGAAATACATGGACACAGTGCTTCGGGACATGATTCAGTGATGGAATTGGCTGCCCTGAGGTAATGGTTGAATTTGATGGCCTTTAAGGTCTTTTCCAACCTAAATGATTCTCTGTTCTTATGCTTCTGTGATTTATTGCAAGCCTACCGAGACACGTTGCTGAGCAAGCTGGTCCAGCTCACCCTGCTTCAGTTGGCGGGCTGGATACAATGATCTCCAGAGGTCAGTCCAACCTGGAAAAAAAAGCCATACAGCTATAAGAGCATATATAAAAAATGTCAACACAACTACGGAAGTTCATGTGAAGAATATTTCTCCACACAAATGGCTTGTGGGAAATGCATTTGAGAAATCTGAATGAAACAAGGCTGCTTTTCTGTGGCCAGGTCATGGGTTAGAATGAGGGTGACGGAGGGGTGTGTTATGAGGAGGACAGCTGATTCTCAGGAACTCCTCATGCAGGAGGACGTGCCTGGCTGTGAAGGGGCCTGTGAGGTCAGTCCTGTCTCTGGAGGTGATAGGCCAGCAACAGGAACATGGCTGGGAAAGTCCTTCTGCCAAGCTACAGCACAGGACCTCTCCAGGAAAAGGGCTGGGGTACAGGCTGTCATGTCCATTTTGCCTGTGGACATGACAGGACAGCAGCAGGCATGTGGCTTGGTCACGTCTCTGGGAGAAGCTGAAAGGCCAGCAGCAGCCATGTGGTTTAGAAGACCATGTGGAGGTGACTTCACTTTTTTGAGGGGAAAGACCACCAAAAATAGCTATTGAGTTAGGTTTGGAGGGTAGTTCCTGAGGTGGTAAAGTTTTCCTGCGTAGTGGGAAAAAAGAGGAGAGAGGAAAAGATTTCACAAAGTGTAATGTTGCAAATGGAGAGTGGCTATCGGGAGGAAGAACTGTCACTGCAGGGGTCCTGCTGCGGTGCGAGGGCTCAGCCAGAGGGAGCCTGGATCAGCCCATGGTTTGTGTTTCAAGGAACAGCCGGTGAGAGTGGAGGTACCTCAGCGAAGGTATGGCAATGTTGGGGTGAGAGCAAGGCAGGGCAGCGAGATGGTGCCTACAGCCTGCAGGGAAACAGGGGCAGGGCTCCAACCATGCAGGACAGCCTATGGTGGGGATGGCAGAGGGCACTGGCAAGGCTGGAAGGCACCAGTAGAACCCAGGTCTGTGTCCCCTTGGCTGTGGCAGCTGTCTCTGCCTCTGAGGGCCATGACAAGACATGATGTCCTCACGGCACGGGGGCATCGTTGCCTCCTTGCGGCCCCATGGGGAAGCTGGAAGTTGCTGTGCCATTGCTGTCCTTCACTGGGCATTGGATGCCCACCTTCCATGGTCCCCAGGAAGAGCCCTGAGCCCTGTGTGAGGGACAGCACCGACCTCCCCACAGGCTGCAGGTCACGGATGGCCTTTCTGCTTCATCAAGCAAGCCAAGGCTTTGCTCAGCAGCAGAGCTGCCTGCACAGCGCCTTTGCCTTCCTGCACTCACAGCCTCCAAGGATGGGCTCTAACAAGGCCATGGGGAGGCTTTCTCAGCCATGGCCCTCAGCGGGGCCCATTAACGCTTCCAGGGGCTGTGGGCTTTGCTCCTGACTTGGTGTTCTTGAGAGGTTTCTTCAGTCTCCTCTGAACACCTGAAGTCCACAGCACCACAGACACCCTGGGCTCATGACGAGACAGAAAGCCCTTTTGAGCCCTGTCTCTTCCATCAGGGACATCTGGTCTTCAAGGCTTGAACACTTAATAAGTTTCAGAAGTATAGTTAAAGAGGAAGGCAGGTAATGACCACTATGGAGAAGTGATAGTAGAGGTTTCCAATTGCTATTGATGCAGCATGCCTCCTGAGGAGTTGTGCAGAGGTGGGAAAAGCAGTCCCTGGAGCTAAACACTGCGTGGACAGCCTCACTTCTCACCTCCCCAGCCCCACTGTTTGCGGCGAATGAAGAGATGGGATGCAGCTATGATGCAAGCAAGTTGTCCATTTATTAGTGATTTTCTTACAATTATATACGTTTCTACCTTCTACATATTACACACTGATTGGTTAAATCTTAAGCGTAAAAAACACTGATTGGCTGATATTTAAGGCACACCGGTAGAACAATAGGAACTGATTAGTTTACCTTGACATAGCAACAATTTCTATTCCAAAACTGGGGGGTTTCTTTCTAGGCGGCTTTCTTGATTAACAAAGTTACATATCGGCGCTATCCGTTCCCTTATCTGGGTACTTGTTTCTCTGTCCGTCTGGTTGCCTCCTCAACTGTAACGGCTCAGGGGTCTGCAGTTAGCTTGTTCCTTGGTTCCCAGGGCTTGTGCCCTACAAGTTCTAGCAAGTCTCTATTCATCAGGCTATCAGTACTTGGACTCTTGTCCTTGAGGCCTTGTCCTACATCTCCCCCTTCCTGTTGCACAAAAAGAACCCCTGAAATTGAACGAGTTATTAATTTGTGTAAGCATTGTAAAAGACAAGGTATAAGTAATAAAACAAACAAAAAAGCATCTAAAGCATATATAATCATCTTCACTAAACTTCTTAACCATCCTGAAATGCCCCAACCACTGAACAGTTTATCTAACCAGTCCCAAGTATCACTTCGTTGAAGATGAGAAACTCCATCCTTCAATCTTTGGATGCTAGCATGAATTGATTCCGAATGATCTGAAAGGTTCATGCAACACATCCCTTCAAACTCTTCACAACCATGACCTTGTGCCAGAAGCAAAAAATCTATTGCAGCTCTATTTTGTAATGTCGCATGGCGAACACTATCAACATCTAATAAAAGGCCAGACAATGCACTGCTTGTGGCATTAGTTTGTTTGGCAAGCCAACAGCCAAGCTTATCTAATGTTGCTAGAGCCTTTCCTGCAGCAGCTCCAGGCAACAGAAGAGATGCAATAAAGCGTTGGCCAAAGGACCAAAATTGCATGTTATCATCACAATCGGAGGCAAATGCATGAACGCCACGCTTTGTCCTTCGAGAGTAGCGATGTTGTAAAATCATAGATGTGTTAGGAGTCGGGACGGAAAGTCACCCTAAGCTACACGGACCTTCTTTTATATGAGAAGGAATGACAGGCCATGCTCGATCACCACAAATAAAAAATACTCCAGCAGGTAGTGAGAGCAGAGCATTGCTGGATTTAGACAAGTTGTTAGCAGTGTAATTACACCAGATACTTGCATTTCTAAAACCAGGATGAATAGGGGAAACGTCCCATGCCCTAGATTGATTCTTTCCCGTGTAGTTAAATTTTATGCAAAAATCCATTTTTACTGAACCAAGGAGTTCAATTTCCTGCGGTTCCAGAGTAGCCAGTGGGAGATGGGGTATCCATACATCCCAATTGTCTGTCACATGTTTTGATACGTTTTTGGGTGGAAAAAGACTTTGAAGGTTTTTAGGTATAGGCCATTCATCTAATGGTAAGCCCACAAGACATGTGGAAAAAGGCTGATCCAGAGTGGCCATAGCAAGACACAGAGTATCCTGTCCAGTCAAGTTCGCCAACGTGACCCAAACGTTTACCTTTGGTAGAAAAGGGGGATAAGAGCTACCTTCAATAGGCCAAGGTCCAGGTATGAACATCATTATCCATATTACTGACAATGCTTCTTTCTCTTTTTCTTTTTCCATTGTCGTTTTGCAACCAGCCATTCTTCTGGTCGTACTGTCCACGACCGAGGCACTGCAATTGATTGTCCACACTCTAATCCTACAATAATGTTCTTGTTAATAATATAAATTCTGCTTGCTAATACAATATATTGAAACAACAACCGTGCGATAGCCCATACTTCTAGCAAAAACTAAGTTTGGCAAAATCTCAGAACCTAACCCTATAACTCCCTCTAATTCCAAAAGAGGTTTTCCCATAAAACGTTCGGCCCACTGTATATGATTAAACCTTAATATTTGATTATTACACTCAGAACACATCCAATGACCCCATTTGTCCCTTAGTCTTACAACTCGCCAGCGATCGTGATCACAGAGTTCACAATGAATCTTGATCCACGGTCGACAAGATGGTCCATGTTCATAGCAACATAACTGTAGAAATCGAGACGCTGTCCAATCTGGTTCATGAGAGTGTCATTGAAAGTTGATGCAATGGAAGATAATATCTGCTAGTGGTGCCGTCAGTGCGTTGGGGATCTGGTCTGGTCCAAACGTATTACCTTTGTTAAGTGGTTTGATCCAGGGCAATATTGTCCGTTCCAAGCACTGTAAAAAGCGAAATCTAGATGCTATATCCTGAATTTGGTTACCTGACATTAATACAAAACAGAAATCATCACGCAGTTTTTATTTCATTCTGTAGGGTCGGTGTCGGTATCAGTTGTCTGCGGTAAAGGTTCACGGAAAGGTCGTACATTCTTTGCTGGGATCCATCTGGGTCCTTTTTCTGTGGAGACACAAGCATAACCTTTTCCCCATGTAACAAGAGGATATGGTCCCATAATTTTACCTGTTTCTGGATCTTGAACCAATATCGGGGCTTTAACCCGTGCCTCGAAGGAGGTATTTGCAGTAAAATGTCGAACTATCGGTGGGTTGTTATCTATTAAAGAACAATTTAAAAAATTGAAAACATACAATGCTTTCTGTAACCGTTCCTCCGGAATAGCCGTTCCCATTCCCTTTCCCCCTTTTTGTTGTGGTAATAGACGTTTTAGAGGCTGATGAGACCGTTCAATGAGAGATTGACCGGTGGGGGAATGAGGAATGCCAGGAATGTGAGTTATACCCCATAGGGCAACAAAGGTTTTTTATAGTTGTTGAAACATAAGCTGGACCATTATCTGTCTGTATCTTTGAGAGAATACCCAAAGTAGCAAAAGCACGCATTAAATGTCTACGAACATCTCGTGCCTTTTCTCCTGTGTGAACAAGAGGCAAACAAGGCACCTGAAAATGTACCAATGGAAGAGTGGATATATTTAAGGTTACCAAATTCAGAATCATGTGTGCCATCTGTTTGCCATAATTGTAGGCTTTGTAATCCTCTAGGGTTAACTCCTGCAGCAATTGATGGGAAAGAATGTTTTTGACAATCAGGACAGACAGCAAGAATATTTGACGCTTGTTGAGAAGTAAGGTCAAACTGTCGTTTAAGAGCTCCAGCATTTTGATGGAAAAAAAAGTGACTCAGTTTAGCTTGTGCAATGCGGTCTGGCAGTACTTGAACTGGTAACGTCAATAGATCAGCTCGTCGATTGCCTTCTGCAAGAAAACCAGGTAGTGAGGTGTGAGACCTAATATGCATAACAAAATAAGGCGCAGATCGAGAGTCCAAAAGGAAAATAAGTTCCTGTAACAGGGTAAAAAGTTGTGAATGTGAAACATTCCGCAGCACAGAAGCTTCGGCTCGTGTAACAAGACCTGCATCATAAGCTGACTCAGTAACAAGGTTGAGCGGTACGTTCCATTTTCGGAAAACGTGAACAACTGCATTCAGTTCTACTATTTGAGGTGAACCGGAGACTGTCTCTATGTCCGAGTCCCATCGTCTCCGTTGATCATCCCACCATAGCAGAACAGATTTATGTGATTTGCCTGATCCATCTGTAAAGACAGTAAGCGCCTGTAAAGGTTGTTTGCTTCTTTTGGGTTTTAACATCAGACGAAAGTCAATGTTAAACAGTTTGTGTGAAGGTGGATGGGAAGTTATTTGACCCGTATAGTCGGCAAGTGCCATAACAAAGGTGTCTGATTGCTGATAAAGCCATTGTAAGTATACTGTTGTAATTGGTAGACAAATGCAGACAAAATCCTTCCCTGATAAGGTTAACAGGCGTGATCTAGCTTTAACAATCAGAGAGGCAAACGTTTCCTGTTGTGTCAAAATAGTTTTTGTAGACTGGTTAGGTAAAAAGATCCATTCAATAATTAACAAGGGGTCTGAGTTCTGAAGGTCCCATTGAAATATCAGGGCATGAGGCTGTCGAGCAGGGTTTAAAATAATCAAGTAAAAAGGTAGTTCAGGGGCCCATCGGTGGGCCTGTCGAGAAGCGATAGCTGAGGCAACCTTTTGTAAAGATGTATCTGCTTCAGAGTTAAGATTACGTGGAGAACAAAGATTGGTGTCCCCTTTTAGTAGTTCAAACAGAGGACCCAAGTCTGTATTAGAAATTCCCAATAGTGGTCGAACCCAATTTATTGTTCCCAGTAATTTCTGTGCATCATGCAGGTTTCTTACATTGGTTTTGATCTGCAATGGTTGAGGAACAATAGTTTGTGCTCTTATTCGCCAGCCCAGATATTTCCAAGGGGGGAAACTTCTGGACCTTTTCTGGTGCTATACAGAGACCTGCCGAATTCATGGCATCTGTGACAAGGGCTACAGCTTTCTCCATGACTTCGTGATGTTGTGCTGCCACTAAAAGGCCATCCATATAATGATACAATAACACAGTAGGCATAGCATTTCGGACAGGACTGAGTATTTTCGCAACATACCATTGACACATTGTAGGGCTATTTTTCATACCTTGTGGCAGTCCAACCCACTGATATCTCTGCAACGGAGCTTGCATGTTGATGCTTGGAATTGAAAAGGCAAATTTTGGGGCATCATCTGGATGCAACGGGATACTGAAAAAACAATCTTTAAGATCTATGACAGTTAGATGCCAATGTCGAGGGATCATAGTCGGGGATGGGAGCCTGGGTTGGAGGGCTCCCATATCTTCCATAGCATCATTAATTTTTCTGAGATCATGGAGCAAGCGCCACTTGCCAGTTTGTTTTTTAATAACAAAAACTGGTGAATTCCATGGGCTAGTAGAAGGTACAAGGTGTCCTTTGGACAGTTGTTCTGAGACTAAGTTTTGAAGTGCGCGAAATTTTTCCAAAGGAAGGGGCCATTGATCCACCCAAATAGGAGCATCAGTTTTCCAGGTTATTTTTAGGGTGTCGAGCACTTCAATGGCCCTGTCTAAAAATGTGTTTGGATAGACATTCCCCATTGTGACAATACATCACGTCCCCACAAAACCATAGGGACAGGTAGCACAAAAGGTTTAACAGAAGCCGCATGTCCCTCTGGTCCTTGAATTCGAATTAGTTCCAAACTCTGACGACTGTTACCGGTGCCCCCTATCCCAGCCAGTGTCTGAGAGACATTAGTCAGTGGCCATTGCGGAGGCCATTTGGCTTGAGAAATTACTGTGGCATCAGCTCCAGTGTCAATGATCCCATTTAGTGCTATTTGTTGGTCATTGTAAATAAGGGTACACTGACACATAGGCCGCTGTGGAGAAATGGATTGTACCCACAAAATGTGAGGTAACCCTGTGGATCCAAAACCTCCTCTCCTCTGAGGAGGATGATCAGTGATAAGAGAGCTTACCCTTGCCGGAATCAGAATCAATTGCGCTATTCGACTGCCCTGAGGTATCGTACAAGGTGGAAATGGAGTCCATGCCATGATTTTGATTTCGTCCACACTGTCAGAGTCAATAACACCTGGTAAAACAAAGAGACCAGACAATGTTGTGGAAGATCTACCAATTAACAGAGCTTGTGTATCGGGGAGTAATGATCCTTTGACATTTGTTGATAATAAATGAACCGAGGAATCGAGCAGTGTTACTGTGTGTGAGGTTGCCAGGTCCAATCCGGCACTGCCTGAGGTTGCTGGACAGGGACTTGAGGTGTCGGTGCTTCTCTCCGAGGTTGTTGAAATGTCAGCTGTGGCACTTGTGTCTGCGCGCGTCGCTGCCCCGCGCTCCGCGGTCCGTTTCCCTGTATCGGTTGTCCCTGGAAGTCATACTTAGATCGACATTGATTAGCATAATGACGCCCTTTCCGACATTTCGGACAAACTCCAGGACCAGGATGTGAGAAACTATGGACTAGGGTATTGTTTATTAAGATTTATGTTAAGCTCAATGTAAAGGTTAGGCAACAAAAGATATGAAAACGCTTATGCAAACAGCTACCAGACACCGCTTGTGTAAGATAAGATAACCGCAATACACAAACTAAACCAGACACCGCTGATGCAAGATAAGATAACCACCAGATGTCCAGAAACAGGGCAATGAGACAAAGGAGGAAGACCACCAGGAGGCAGAAAACGACCCCCTAACAACAACTGAAGCATGACTCCACTACCTCATGAACATGGAACTAAAGATGTATAAAAAGGGACTGTTTGAACTGCTCAGGACGGCAGTTGGCGGAGCGCAGACTCCCCTGCCGTCCAGCGCTGTTTTGCTCATATTCTACTTGCTATAATTAATAAAATTTTAATTGGATTATGATCCGTTGCGGTCTCAATTTATAACAATTTCTGGTGCCGTGACTCGGATAAGGAACGATGGGCTTTGGTCCTCCAGGGACGCGCCCCGCGACATTTCGCGGCCCTGCGACCAACAGCTTACTCCAACCTTACCGACGAACCTAAATTCTAGAATAATGAGCAAAGGAGAAACCGGTAAAATCCCATAAAAATTCTGTGCACAGGAGTCCGGACGAAGACGCAGGACGCGTAAGTATATTGCAAATTTGTTCGCAAGGTTTGACGTTCGGGCGGGATTGGGTTTCCTGGAATATAACGAGTGAGAGGTTCGATATACTGAACCAAGCGAGTGCGGACTCTTAAGTACTGCGTCTCCCATCTCCCGCGAGGGACTGGGCCAGGAACAAGGGGAGCGAGTGAGTGTATGTTTGTGGATATTCCAGAAGATGGGGGCGAAGGGCAGCAAGCCTTCGACTCCCATGGGAAGGGTACCCACTGTACCTAAGAATACCCCTCTGGCATATATCTTAGGCAACTGGAGATATTTCCCTGGAACCCTAGGGAAAGATAAGCAGAAAATGATAGAATATTGTACTAAGATATGGGGAGGGAAGAAGATTTCTAAAAATGTCTTTTGGCCAGTCTATGGGTCAGAAGAAGATTGGGTAAGACAGCAATTAAACCTCTGGGTTAATAATAAAAAACCCCTTAACCCGGAGGAGAGTCAATATGCGGAGGTGTGGCTAGAAAGACCGGGAGCTAGACTTTACCCGCTGAATGAAATAAAAACTAAACAAAAGAAAAAGAAGGAAGAGTTAGACAAAACCCTTCTAACCCCCCTCCTTACATTCCTCCTGCTCCTGCAGAGGTCCCCAGAGCGCCCACTCCCCCACCAGAGTCGGAACAAGGGTCTCCCCCTCCTCCTAGACGCGTAACTAGAAGTCAAAAAGGGGCAGCTCAGATGTACCCCCTAAGGGAAATACCCATGGGGGGACCTCAACCTGTGATAGGATATATTTCCGTACCCCTAAACTCGGCTGACCTACGAGATTTTAAAAGGACCAAGATGGGAAACTTAATTGAGGACCCACTCAGAGTGGCAGAAAGATTAGATCAATTTCTGGGACCAAACCTTTATACTTGGGATGAGATGCAATCTATCCTTTGTCAATTATTTACTACCGAGGAAAGAGATATGATTAGGCGAGCAGGAATGAGACTGTGGGATGCTCAGCATGCCCAGGGACCCCAAGCAGATATTAAATGGCCACTCCAAAGACCTAATTGGGATAATCAGGATCCGGTGCATAGAACTCATATGCAGGACCTGAGAACTATAGTAATTCAGGGGATTAGAGAAGCAGTACCCCGTGGCCAGAATATCAATAAAGCATTTAATGAAATGCAAAAGAAAGATGAGAGCCCCACTGAGTGGCTGGAACGACTGAGGAAAGCCCTTCAGCTGTACATTGGGGTAAATCCAGACAACCCTTTAGGGCAAGCGCTCCTCAAAACTCAGTTTGTGGCAAAATCATGGGAAAAACTTTAGCGGAACACTTCAGCAGGAGAGGACAGATAAGGGTAAAAGAAATAATTAAGCAAGAAAAGCAGATGGCCAGCAAGGGCATAAATTACCTCAGACTGATAAGAACACTGCAAATGAGCAAGAGGCGAAAAGTACACCATGAGGAAGACCTACAGCCTTCCTCCCATAGACCACTGCCCACATTCTAAAGACCCCGGCCCACAATTTTTGGAAGAATCTGCGCAAGCGTGAAAGACTGATAAGCTAATTAGCATACGAAGCGAGGGTATAGGCGTTAATGGAATATTCATTGTTTCATTATATAAATATAAGATAATCTGCCCCTCTGGGTGTGTACGATTGGTGGAAGGATCTCCCGTACGCCCAGCGCCGACAATAAAGAATACTTAATCACTAAGAAATTCTGAAGACGTTCTTTGAAACAATCTGGCACCCCAGATGGGACGGCTCTCTGCCTGACCGTAGGACCCGCTGGGAAGTGGACTCCCTTGGGTACCCCCGGGATTTTCCCGGAGGGACTCCCCAACTCATCGGATCACTGCGGAGGCAGACAAGAATCCCATCTCCTGTAAGTGATAGTATTCTTTATTGCTGTATTCTGGTATTACCGGTAATCTGGGGTTACCCGTAAGACGGGAAAATTGATTTCCGCAGGGTAACATCTGGGTATGCTTGGGAACTAGTTTCCCGGGTATACGTCTGGGTATGCTTGGGAAGTAGTTTCTCAAGTATACGTCTGGGTGTGCTTGGGGACTAGTTTCTCAAGTATACGTCTGGTCTGGAAAACTCAGGTATACTTCTGTGGCTGACACCCGAAGTATACTTCTGGTTCTGTTTGGGTTTTATCGGCATTTAATTGCCATCTAGAATCTGGCAAGTTTGCTTATAAAGCTTATTTGCTGCAGTGTTGCTTATTTTGGTTACCGGATTTATGGAATGTGGAATTTGACTTTGATAATTGTTACTGTGATTTTGGCTATATTTTTGATAATAATAGTGAGCTCTTGGTGTTGCTGTAGAAAGATACCTGTGTGTTGCATTTTGTAAGTAGTAATTCTGTAAGTGATAAGTGTGTTCTGTGAGTGTAAGCTGGGAAAAATGGGAAGAAAGCAGAGTGGTGGGATTTTAAAGAAAAATCCGCTAGGGTGTGTTTTGAGTCACTGGAGGGATATTGGAGGGTCTGCTGGTGGAAATGTGAATAAGAAAACATTGATAAAGTACTGCAATCAATGGTGGCCACTTTATAAGCTGGAAGGTGGGGAAAAGTTGCCTTGTAATGGAACTATAAATTATAATACTTTGCTGCAGTACGGAGAGAAGGAAAATGGGATGAAGTAATGTGTGCTGATATGTTTGTGTGACAGAAGGAGTGTGGGATTAACACCACCTGATCTTTGATTATGGTTCTAGAAAAGGATAGGAAAAAAACAAACAAAAAAACCCAAAAACCTGAGACCTAAACTAAAAGGATGTTCTTGTTGAAATATTTGTGTAAAAAATAGAGAGAGCTCAGGTTGTGGTTCTTTCTGTGCAGCAACCAAAATGAAACACGTTGTAAGATAAAAAACTTGTGCTAATGTATGTAAGATCTGAAGCGGGGGGGGTGGAGAGTCAAAGACCCTGTGAAAGTGTTAAAGTATTGGGGTGAGTTTGTACAAAGCCCCGTACCCCCTCGAAGGTGCGGCTGAGTCCTGCGGGACGCATGGCAGGGTGTTTGCTGTTTGCCTGCGAAGGCTGATATGTAATAACACAGACTTAAAGCAACAAGGAGCAGATTTGCATTCAGGGTAAGAAAGAGTTAAAACAGAAGTGCTGCTGCAGAGGCAGGCTTGTGTAACCTGCAGAGCAGGAAGAGCATCTCCTGCCCCGAATCCCTTCTGCTGGTGAGGGAGGAGGGGGGTTGCTGTTGCTGACGATTGAGCAGAAGGACCTGACAATGTCACCCCAGTTGCTGCAGCATTTGCAGCACAACAGGACCGGTAACGGCCCCTCTAGGGCAGGCAGCGGGTCTGAGGAGAGTAAAGGTGAATCTCTGATGGGGAAATTTAGATGTTTGAAAGTTAGTTGTGAATAGGACTGGATAAAGGTTCGAGTTGATTTTTACTAAGGTAATCGTGATGTAGAAAAGTTGGTGAATACAAAACCAACTTATTTGGTGTTAAACTTCAGTGAAAAGAATTTGTTACAGTTGTGGGAGCTGCTGGCCACCAGGAAAATATCCTGAAACCTTTAAAGTAAATGTTGAGCTTATCTTTAATTCAACAGAAAAGTGGAAGAGAGGACCTCCCTGAAGTAAAAGAAATCTTTAACCAGGTATATCTGGAAGTAAATTCCAGGTAAGGGGAAAAATGCTTTCCCTGTTACAGTAGAAATTATAAACGGGAGGCCTGCCTAGTTCGGGTAAAACAATATCCCTTGGTCAGCAAGGCTGTGGGGAATATTGCATAAAAACTAAAATAAAATACACTCTGTAGTAGTTCTACTAATGTAAATCTGTGTTTTACCATGACTGTGACTTGTTATGGGATGTGCAGATGAAACTCTGCATTGGCAACAAAGTACAAGGAATAAGGTTGGTCAAGTGCCTCCTACCACAATCAAGGGCAAGACTGGGTTGGCCTCTGTGTTTGCCACCAAGAAGGATCTTGAGCTCTGCTGCTGGCTGCAACCCAGTAGGCGCTGAGCGGTGGGGACATATGCCATGCCAGACCTTGATGTGAGGAATGGCCCCCTCTGTTATAAGAGGGTCGTCCAGGAAGGAAGAACATAAGATGGCCCATTAAGGCACTGATTTGGAAATTGGAAACCGCCTGGCCGACCATGAAGCCATACAAGTAGCAGAGGAGGTAGGAAAGGAGGAATTATCCTTAATACCAGATGGTAAAATCCAAACTGTAAGTACAGATCAGGAGCCAAATTATTCTAAAGAAAACTTAAAGGTCATTCAGGACATGAATGATAAAATAAATAAGTGGACTTATTTGAGGGATGGTCGTATAGTGGTACCATCCAATTTAATATGGACCACAGCCATAATAGAACATAATAAGATGCATTGGGGAGCTGATAATTTATATAAAAGTCTAAATCAGAAATTGATAGGGCAGAACTTGTATACTGTAATAAAACAGGTGACTCAGCAATGTGAAATGTGTTTGAAAATTAGCCAGGGCAACAGTGGCAAGTTGATTTTTCCAGACTCCCAAGAATTGGGGGGGTACCAATATTTATTAAATGAATGGACACCCCAACGTATCATACAGTATTATAGACCTGCAACTTGGAATCCTAATGAACTTATTAACGGTGCTCGAGAACCTATCTACAATCTGAATCATATCATTCGTCTACAGGCTGTCTTGGAAATTATTACTAATCAGACAGCTAAAGCTTTTGATGTGAAATGCAATTTATCAACACAGGATGGTTCTCGATTACCTGCTAGCCGAAGAAGGAGGTGTTTGTGGTAAAGTAAATGTTTCCAATTGTTGTTTGAAAATTGATGACAATGGTGAGGTAGTTAAACAAATCACATCAGAGACAGGGAAGTTAGCCCAGGTTCCCGTCCGAACTTGGAAAGACGAATATTGACTTGTTTTCCTGGCTTCTCGGGAGCCCCTGGGTAAAACGAATCCTATTTTATTTGTTATGTGGATTAGCCACCTTATTGTTTTTGCCATGTGCTGTTCCATGTTTTATAAGATTAATTCAACACGTTATAATGGTTTCACCCGATGGCGTTAAACAAATGCGAGTAGCATGACAATTTATTAACATTTTAATAGCCAACAAGAATTTGGAAACAATTGACTCTTAACATTTCAGATAACAATGTAGGCTGAGTAAGAAAAAAAATAGAATAGCAGCAAAAACAAGCGCCAGGAACGCATAGATGAGGATATGGTAACGCCTTTTATACTTTTCCACCTCCGCCATAAGTTCTTGACATGAGACAACAGAAAAACGCACCCTCTGCCTAAACAGCAACAGGAAGAAAAAAGTTTTGATCTTCTTTCTAATGAACCATATAGGTTAAACGTTTTGAGAACACTCACCTTACAGAATGTTCAGAGGGCGAAATGTCCACTCTAGACCCTTCTTCCCTGGCAGGTGACGTGGTGGTCTGGTGGTAAGAAAACCTTACATTGAAAACAGGGACCTGTCATTTGGCCATAGTGCCATAAATGTTACCATTAACAGACTTACCGGAGTGGTAAGCTCGGGAAATGGGTTTGGGACTTCATCTGGGCACGCAGTAGCCATTGTTTATCACGCGAACGGTCCGTGTATACCTTTGAACATGCGCATGCGCGATTTTAAAGCCCCACGAAATGTGTTGGAAAAATCTGGAAAGACCGCGCATGTGAAATCCCTATAGTCTAGCCATGATAGTGGCGCATGTAAAAAAAGGGAATGTGTTACGAAAAAGTGTTATTTTTAGGTTTTGGTTTTGTATGTTATTATTATATGTATTACCCAACCCTTTGGAGTTATTTTGAAAACTGTGTGTTTGATGCAAAGTACAAACATGAACTAGAAATTGAATAGCAGAATAACAGTCCAGCAAAGTCTCATGTAACATGAAAACAGACTTCTTCACTCGTGAATCCAGTATTTCTCTTCAGGAAGTGACGAAGATGAACGCCTGGAAATTATATAATTTACCAGAGTCAAAATTAATTCAAACTCAGATCGGTCCAGGGAAGTGGAATTTCTCCGTGCATCTATATTCCCTGATACCTATAGAACAGGGCTCCCCTGTTTTTACCCCAGATCTAGCAAAGCTTCAGGCCCAATGCAAGGCATTTTATATATGCCCAGCAAGTAACCCTGGCAGAAGTTATTGTAATTATCCAGGTCATTTTTACTGGTGGCTATTGGGGTTGTGAAACTGTTGCTATCTATCACACCTCTGAGGAGGTGTTACGCCACTTTGAAGGAGACCTGAATAGGCAAAAAAAAAAAAAACCCCAAAAAAAACCGAGAGCCAATTACAGTGGTAACCCTAGCTACACTGCTGATAGCGGGCGGAGTTGGAGCAGGTACAGGCATAGCCTCCCTAGTAAAAGGTCAGGAATTACAAAGTTTGCAGATGGCTGTAGATGAGGATTTAGCAAAAATAGAACAATCTATCCAAAATTTAGCCACTTCAGTAAAGTCTTTATCAGAAGTAGTGCTGCAAAATAGAAGAGGATTAGATCTACTGTTCTTAAAGAAGGAGGGTTATGTGTAGCTCTCAATGAAGAATGTTGTTCTTTTGCTGACCATACGGGAGTAGTCCAGGACACCATGTCTGAACTCCGGAGAAGATTAGATCAACGTAAGAAGGATCGTGAGGCGGGCAGGTCATGGTATGAAAACTGGTTTAATGTTTCACCTTGGCTAACCACTTTGTTATCCGCTTTAGCAGGACCGCTTATCATGTTGATTTTGGGACTTATATTTGGGCCTTGTATATTACGCTATATTTTACATTTTATTAAAGAACGGTTTGACATAGCTAAATTGCTTATTTTAACTACGAGGTCTGGAGCAAAATATAAGAGTGTATCTATTAATGAGGATGAAGATTGTTGTGAATGCGTTATGCCACGTGAGAACTATGCCTATTGTAATTGTGAGGTATTACCTTGTGAGTGTTATGATAAATGTTGGGATTGTGGAAAAAGGTTTGCTTGCAGTGCCGAGAATGAAAGTAGCGTCTAATAAACAATAATAGGATAAAAAGAAAAAGGGGGGATTGTGAGAAACTATGGACTAGGGTATTGTTTATTAAGATTTATGTTAAGCTCAATGTAAAGGTTAGGCAACAAAAGATATGAAAACGCTTATGCAAACAGCTACCAGACACCGCTTGTGTAAGATAAGATAACCGCAATACACAAATTAAACCAGACACCAGGGCAAACAACCCCATATAAGGACATATGAGTGAGGGGGCAACTATGGGACAAAGGAGGAAGACTTCTTACTTCGGCCTCAACGACCACCAGGAGGCAGAAAACGACCCCCTAACAACAACTGAAGCATGCGCAGAGTACCTCCACTACTTCAAGAACACGGAAGTAAAAATGTATAAAAAGGGACTGTTTGAACTGCTCAGTACAGCAGTTGGTGGAGCGCAGACTCCCCTGTCGTCCAGCGCTGTTTTGCTCATATTCTACTTGCTATAATTAATAAAATTTTAATGGGATTATGATCCGTTGTGGTCTCAATTTATAACAACTCCCCTTTGAACCTCTCCTGCTCACCCCGCTTTGTGGCACAGGGTCCTGTAACGGTTCAGCACCCACGATGATGCTCAAAACACGATGTCTGGCTTCATGAGCGAAAGGGCGGGGTGTGTTTGGTTTTGGTTTTGGTTTTCAGAAATAAAGAATGTTGTCTCCAGGAATAGTACACAAAGATGTAAAAAACCCTCCAGATTTTGAAATAAAGTAAAAAAAAAAAAAAAATCAGCCTGGGCCTGAGTGCTAGAATGTACTTGAGTACGTAACCTGCACATCCCAGTTTTGAGCTCGGGAACCTGCCCAATGACAGGGTAGTTACATAGTCATCTGGCGTATCTTGTACTACATTTTCATACACCAGTTGCAAACAACATCTCTTTAAGCATCTTCAACCTTGACAACTCCAACAGTCTTGCTTCCACTGGTTTTCTAAAGAAGGGAACGTTCCACTCCCCCCAGCACCTCTGCTGACAAGTTGTTGGTTACTGTTATCTCCAGCACCCACCGGTGGTCTCTGTTTTGAGACTAGAAGGGCAGGTGGGACAACCTCACCGCAAACAAGCTGCCTCTCCCCCTCCAGAAACCTCGGTAAAAAGACTCGTTAGCTAGATGGTAGAAAAAGCTAAGCTCCTCCAGCCAGCCCACCTCATGGAACAGGGAATTTGCCCCTTCCCACCCTTTTCCTGACCCTCCTACTGAACCCCCCTACAGGCACAAGTACCTCGCTGAGCCCAGGGGTTATTACAGTCCTGTTAACACTTAAAGTTGGAAAAAAGAGCGGAATGCCCCGACTGTGCCTTCTGACACTCATCACCACCATGCAACAGGCTCACGGCAAAACCCATCTCTCACCTTGCTGACCTCCAGGAAACTGTACGCTGTGCAGCCCTCGTTCTTCTGCTCTTCCATTTTCTGGCTAAATCCTTCCCCCTTGCACTGCTCTACGCTCTCCGGGTTCTCGAAGGCCCAGCCTCGTCACCTGTATGCTTCTCTGACATCGTCACAAGTATTGCAGCACCTGCAAAAGCACAAACATCATCTTTACAGCGATAAAGAGACAATCCAGCTGCTCAGGACTCAAATCCCCGGTGGATTTTGTTTCAAAGCAGCAAACTTCAGGAACTGGACACTGAAAGGTGGTCTAATGCTCCTGAAGGCGCTTGAGTTTCCTGACGTACTTTTTGAGATTTTGGCACGAGGACGCAAGCTGTTTTAATGCAGTGCTTAATTCTGAAGAGGGCTTTAGTTGTCCATTCAGACAGCCAAGTCCATCCTTGGCAAATAAATTTGCTGCAGAAATGACATTTGTTTCTGTGGGAAGTCTCCCACAGTTCTGAGCAGCTTGGAACTTCCCCATGTGAACACAGCATCTACCTGTTTCTGTTCCTCCCGTCCTCCGTTTTTAGGGAAAGACTGCCAACATCGGAGGCAAGGTTAACGGCAAACTTTCTTCCTTGCTCTTCTACCTCTGGAGTCACCGGAAAAAACAATTGTCTGTCTCTGTTCCATGTTGTGCTGGACAAAACAAAAAGTCGAAGGCTGGAATCATGAATCCCTCAAGATGGAAACTTCTCTGGGGAAGGATGCAACTTGACAGATGTGACAAACTAAGTTACTACAGAGACAATAATAGCAAAGGATAGTCCAGAACCTGTGGATTATCACGAATCCATTCTTACACAAATTTGCAGGTAGAAGGAATGAGAAACACCGAGTGACACCCATCGTTTGTCTGAGTGATGGGTGTCTGGTCTTTGCTCCCATAAGGATGCAAAGCCTGCAGCAGAAGCGAGAAGGCAAAGCCATAACCGGGTTTTATTCCGAGACAGCTCACAGAACAGTGAAATAATTTACACAGCTCCCCTCTGGACACCGAGTAATCCCAGAAAAGGTTCCGTTTGCTAAGATACAATCTTTGTGCTACTGCCCTCAAACAGGCACGCAGACAAAACAGACAACCTAACTGTGCACGCTCTTAACAACCGTGAGCGCAGCACAGGTGTACTAAAACACAAAAGCTCTCACCATTCTCTGAACAGGTGCCCAGGAGGATTTCACTGCACGGACCTGCACAGACATTTTGGAAAAAAAATTCCGACACGTACGCCACATTAACTGTATCGATTCAAGCACTAAGAAGATGTAAAGGTTACCGAATGTCCTCTGACTCTGCCCCGTAACAGCTTTCGCAGCGATCGGCATCCAAAGCATTTGGATCGAACACCTTTTCTTCTTCTTTCCCCAGTTCTAAGACAAAAGAGGACTCATAGTGACGAGGCACGTCTAGAAACACTATCTTGTACTTCTGCTCTACACACAGAAACTGTTCTACACGTGAAGGAAATGATTTTGTGCCACCGTACAGCTGGGGCACAAATATGTTCTTAAATGCAGAAGGCTGCAGAGGGACTCTTAACAGAGGAGATGAGAGCTGGTGACAGCTGAAACCTGCCAAAGGGCAAGACATGCCTCCAGAAAACTCAAACAGGACCTTTGCTTTCCCAAAACAAACGCGAAAGGTCTGTAAACTTTGGCGTTCGGAATAAGCGAGCCAAGGAACTGCATGTCTAAAATTTTCAGAAACATGGGTTCTTATGGGAAGAGGCCCCTTAAAACCAGGCTGTTCCACAAATCCTGAAGGACAGGACCAAGTCTGCCGGGTTATGGAAGCCCTACAAGGCTCACTGTCTAGGCACCGCCGCACTTATGAGCCTCGAGAAGGCGGCTTCTTGGATAAGTAAGGCCGGGGCAGGTGATAAGTCACACAAACGAGGGGCAAAAATGTTATCGGGACCCTCTTTGTTGAGATTGGGAGGTGTAACAGGTGGACAGAAGTGAGTATTTAGAGACATCTGTAGTAGCCACAGAAAAAAAAGAGATTTTAATTAGGAAGTATGAAATAGGCATGAAAATCAATCGTTAAGCTCACTTTATGGTAGTTATGATCAAGCAAATAAAAAATTTTAGAAAAATATACCCATTCTTAAACCACTGTATGAGACTTACTTTCTACAGCTTACAACATTCAAACAAGGTGAGAGTACAACTAAGAATTCAACCAGTACGGGTTTTGATGCTGTAACTACACTAAAAGATGGCATCAGGAAGAATGCGGGTTAATAATTCCTACGCTTTGCCAAAGCCATGGTTCCTGCCATTTGAAGAACACCTGTACAACACACGAAGTCTTTCGAGATCCAGCAACCAGTAACAGCTTTCTGAATGCAATCGGTAGCTGCCTGTCGAGTCGTCTCAGAGAGCACCCGGAGGTGTTACCGAAATCTCGGAATGAAGAACTTATCGACACCAATGAGATGTAGATAAGCAGACACTTCTTTATTGACAGCCGGGTGCGTGAGTGAGTCCTCTCATGATCAACACACGCCAGGTCTCAAAATCAAACACCATATATAATACTTATCATACATATTCATTAAGTATTTATTCATAATCATAACATTTCCCAGAAATCATTAACATATTATCCTCCCATATCCAATTCTGCGCAATAAAGCTTTGAAAGGTCCAGCTATGTGTCTGGGGTACGATTTGGGTAGGTGGTATGTGAGTCGGTGGTCGCGATCTCCCCCTGCTGGAATTACCTTTTACTAAAGTTCACGGTTTCTTGGCAGGTAACTACAAGCTGTTCCAGTCGACTCTCCCCAGTTCCCATTAATCCTACATTCTGACATCTCAATATACTTTCTATATACAAAAGACTAGTTAGATACAAAGGAACCTTTCAAACCCTAAATTATTACTTAAGCTTCAACAATGATTCCAACCCATTCTTCTGGCCTTAGTACAAAATGTACAAAGGGTCTCACAACTACTTTTACTAAATAATCAGAACTTTCTTCAACATATATTTTTATCCTCCTATATTTCTATTCTATAAAATAACTCTATAAAATCAGATAATCAAACCAATAAAATCAATTGATCTCAACTCTTTAACAAATCGACAACAGAGGTACTGCACACAGCTTGGATACTATAAAGAAACTGCAGCACACGAAACCCCACATGCAAAGTTTCGTGCTGTTAACGTGGTCCTCGACTCGCACGCAGGTACGACACACGGCGCTGGAAAACTTGGTCCATGTTAAAAGGAAACGAAACAGTAAAGAAAAAGAAAAATAAAAAAATTGCAATCCTCTATCGCTATCCAGTGGAAATGAATGAGATGACATCCCAGCACAGAATGCAACCTACCACAGAAATCATTAAGCTGTTAACTATTTGAATGTAACTATGATCAGAAAAAGCCTCCACATACTACTCCATAATATTTTACTAAATTTAAGGTTAATGTTAAATAAAATGTATTTTTAACTAAGAAATTTAACGTGCCGAAGCAGCTAAGTGGCAGAACCAGGCCCCGTCCCTAGCACAGCCCTAATCCAAGGCTGGTTTAAAACCCAGCCCAGTTAATCAGTGGGAGAACAGAGAAGCAACAGATGATCAATCTGTGGCCACAGGTGCTTTCAGAAACACAGGCGGTTTTGGGAAAATTGGTGCATGTGAATAGGAACTGCTCTTTCAAAGACTAAGCGCGCTTGAAGGAGCGTGTGAGTTAAAGCGGGCAGAAAGAAGATCACAATCCGGGGAGGAGCCTGGAACCGAGGCAGAGACTGGAACCGAGCAGGTGAATCAACTGGGACAGGGTCAGGTGATGGATTCACAGAACCGACAGGACCAAAAGAAACTCCTAAAAACCTCAGACATCGACTAATGATCTGATAAGCGTGTATAACCTACGCTGTATCCCTTGGTTCTCTGCCACCCGCTGGGGTGGTGGCCCAGCTCTGAGTCGTGACTGAAGCGCGGCGGTACCCACGTCTGTGTGGATTTTTCCTTTACCAGACAATACTGCTGTAGTTGCCGTTTAAATAACTGACTGATCATCAAGTGTTACTAACAGAAACTGATAATCGGAGAGTTTCACAAAGGTGGGTGGACACTTCCAATCTCACTTGCCACACACGTGGTGGAAATCAAACTCGCCGTATCCTTTTTCCAAACAGCAGAAGAAATTGCTCGTTGTGTGCAACGCAATTTGATCGCTTTCAAAAAGCCTCTCCTGGATGAGACACTTTGCTCCCTGCAAGTTTCTCTTCCTCTCCATTGATAATATAATGAGCGAGAGCAACCGGTTCAGAACGAGTAATCCCAGTGGAGGCTGGCGACACAAGTAAGGCAGGAGGCCCATATGTGGAAACAGAGAATTGGGTACAAAAAAGTGGGGTTTGACCCCAGACGTTACATTTGTCACGCCACAGCCTCTGAATACAGAAAGGCTGCTAAGTGACACAACGGTAAGAACGCTATCACCTCACTTCTGTGACACCAGAAGGTCTCGTTACCTACCCACTGTTCAGATCTTGGCTTAGTTTAGCCTTTCAGCTTTAAGAACAGAAAAGCTAAATCTGTGTTACAACAAATCAGCAACTTTAGTTCATGCCAATACACAGAACTACACCATCTCCCAGCACAGGTAACAAGGACCTCGCGTTTTAGAAAGACAAAGTCTTGCAGTATTACCGTTAGACTGCAACGCTACCAGAATCGTTCCCGGTTTGTACTGAAGCAGAACAGTAAGCCATAACATGTCAAAAAATAGGGAGGAGAGGTTTATGTAGCCAAGGACCACTTACTCCAACTCGTAACTGATAAATCAACTGAAATCTATGAATCGGGTATGCATTAACACACACAAAGCAAACGTAGTAAGACACAAGTTTAGGCTTAAGGGTCAAGTCAGTGGAGCCTTCCCTGGAGAGAGGCTCTTTCCTCTAACCAGCTCGTCCCATTGTCGGCCTCCTAGGATTTAAAAATGCAACCAAAGTCAAGTTTTGCCAGAGCAGCTGCTTGATTTCTAGTAGGAAAAGCCTGTTCACTCAGCAGCTTTGCTCCTGAAATGCATCAATGAGCCCTTGTCCCAATTTCAGAGGGACCAGGCAAAGACTTGCCTCGCAAAAGTACCGAGCATAACGTATATACACACACACAGGAGCTTGTCTGATCTACCAGTGTAATAGATTTGTGTCCTATAAACTTTTCAAGAGTTTGTGGTGTTTACAACGCTGTGAATTCAGCCGTCCCTTGTTCCCATGGACCTCATAGCAGGCATACGGTGATGGAAAGGCTGTGAGAGCATCCATCCAAGAATGGCAGAATAGCATCTTACCGCGTCTGTCGGCTTCTGGAGTCACACGACTGGCAGCTTTATCCAAGCGCTGTTTAAACGGCTTGTGCTCGACGTCCTGCTGAGGCTCTCCTGCTCCGTCCATGGCATCGACGCTCAAATCTGAAAGCAGCGAGCAAGGAAAGCGGTCTATGAACACACATTTGTTACGGCCTGTGGCAAGCTGAGGAAGTGAAAAGACAGAATCTTTCAGCCAGCAGGGTAAGAACGTGCCAAACCGGGAGAGCACGTACGGCTAGTGTCAAGTGACCGACAGGGAATAAAACACACGGTGCAGCACCCTAAACGGCCCTCCCAGGTACGGGGTTTGGTTTGGTGTTCAAGAAGGACCGTTTCCAACTTCCAAGAAAGCGTTACCCTGAAAGGTAGACGCGCTTAAGGCAATAAGCCAAAAGCAAACCCCTCAAAGCCCAGAACCATTCTCAGGAACACAGGAGTTAAGCCTAAAATTGGTTGAAAGCTGCCTCCTACCTCTTCCCCCGCCACCTCTCCCCCTTCAACATCAGCACATTTCCTTGTGATCCCTTTTCACAAAAACCACTGAGGTCTGTCGTATCGGCTCGGTGCCGAAGCACCACGCTGCGCTTGCTGGCTACATGCTCTCTTAGAAGGCTGACAGCTTCTCCGCACACAACAGCCGAGGCTTCCAGCCTCTCCGGCCTTCCCACACCGTGTGAAATGTGAGGAAGGCAAAGACCGATGACATCGCAGGGGTCAGGAGGAAGTCAGGATGCGCTACATTCAGAGCCCGACGCATTACCCAGAGGCATTACCCCAGCAGAACACGAGGCAGGAACGGTAGACAGGCGGATAACATGCACGGCCGCGATACCCACATCAGACTTGCAGGGCGCTTCCAGCCACTTCATCCCGCAACTTTGTTTTCAATTTAGTTAAAAGGTAATCCGATTCTTAACGCTCATTCTGCTTTTATAACTGCTGGAGAAAGGCTAAGACGTGGCATTGGCGTTACAGTCAGAATTCAAGTACAAAATTCACGGCAAAGCTGTGCCTCGTCAAGTGACTTCCCAAGCAGGCTCTGGAGCCTCTCAATGAGACGGTCAAATCTGGAGTCCCAAGGGAACTCTGTGCCAGCTCCGTCAGTGCGACTGAGCTCTCTGACAAAGTATGCCGCCATACAGAAACGTAAATGGGTTTATCCCTCGGGCTCATTTACAATCTAGAAAAATAACACTGCCCGACCGGACGCGCTGGTTTAAGCGCCCGGCAGGCCTGGCTGCGTAACCACGAGGGACCAACAATTCCTCCCCGGCTGTTGCCCAAGCAGCAGCGCAGCACTCGGCAGCAGCGGGCACACGGAGCCTCGCGGGCCCTGGGCAAGTGCCAAAGTTGTAAGTTATCCCTCCGCAGCCAGCAGTCCGACTCGCAAGCGCAAGGCACGCGTGGAAAAGTAACATCTAGATGGATCTTCGGTTTAGCTCCCCTTGATCTGTCAACGTACGATTCCGGATGAACCTGGGTACAAAGGAAAAACGAAAGACCCCCGTTTCACCGGGAAGCAAATCCAAAGGCCTCTTCCCCTCGGCTGCTCCGGCCCAGGAGCTGACTGTCACGACATGGGATCAGCGAGACCCCTGAGCTGCTGCCGCCCGACCCTCCCCGGTAGCTAAGCGCTTTGTAATACTTTTTAGAAAAAACAACAATGGGGAGGGGGGGCTGGAGCCCGCCGCCGGCTTTTCCTTCCCTTGCCCCTCGCAGGGGCTGAGGAGGCTCCTGAGCCGCAACCCCGCCGCAGCGTTACCGCAGGCCCCGATGAGGCCCCTGCAGCCCCAGCCCGCTGCCACGGCCCGACCGGCGGCTGGGGGAAAGACAAAGCCCCGCGCAGAGCAGCGGCGGCTGTGGCGGCTGCCCAGGCACCTGGAGGCGACGGGCGGGGGCGGCAGGGCGCCGCGGGCCGACCCCGCTCCCCGGCCCCGCCGCCGCAAGGAAGCACCTGAGGTGCGGTGCAAGGCAGCGGTGCAGCTCCGAGAAAAAAAAAAAAAAAGTCAGCACCGCGAGCAGCCCGCTGACCGCCGCCACTGCCGGGGAGACGAGAACCGCCGGCAGCCCCGCCGGGCCCGGGCCGGGCCGCCCGCCTCAGCCCGCCCGCCGCCGGCACCCGCGCCGCTCCCCGAGCGCCGGCCCTCCACGTCCCCCCGACGGCTGCCCCCGGGCTCACCCCCCGGCCCCCCGGCCGCCCGCAGCCCGCCCGCTCACCGGCGCGCCGCACGTCCCGGCCCAAAAGGCTCCCGGGCTCCCGGCGCGGTGCGCGGGCCGGCCATGACCCCGCCTCCCGGGGCCGCGTGCGCGGCCGGAGGCCCCGCCCCGAGGCGCCACGCCCGTTCTGCGCATGCGCTGCCCCTGGTTGGGATGGGGCCCTTCGTTTGGCTGGAGCGCTGCTGCCATCTAGCGGAAAAAAATGGATACTGCAACCGATCTATCACTGCACAGTTTATTATAGGGATGGCATCAAAAACAACGAATGCTGAGAAAGAAAAACAGCTGAGCAGGTTTTTCTGAATTACGGTGACTGAATTGGCTGAAAGGAGGAAGCAAAAAGGCCATTTAGCAGACCCTCGGTATCACCAAGTACTCTTACAGAATGAGGCCTTCCCACTCGGCTAGCACTAGCTGGGATAAATACTGGTAACAACTGGTTGCTGTTTCTGTCCCCTAGTCTGCTCCGAGGACTAAGTGATACGTTCCCCCTCTGTGAATATCATTAACGGTATCCGGCTTCGCTTTCCTTTGGTTGTTTCTGTGTTTTTAAAAAATCGTATTTGCGTAGGTGAAAAGGGAAAGATATGATGCTTACTTTTTAGATTAATTGCCGTGGCTGAAGTTGGAGAGTCCAGAAAAACTGTAAGCTGGCTGAAGAAACGGGTCGACCTCAAAGCTGCGTCTATCTCCAAACAAGAGAAATCCTGTTTCTCCCGATGAGCAAGGATCATTGTTAAATAGCCATCACATTATCACATCGCCGACATATAATGCCTAATGCTATGTGTTTGTATATGTAACAAAATCATACGTGCATTTATTTCTCGTTTGAGAATGCTGCCTATGGAGGGGTTCTCTGCGCTGTAGTTCAGAGACCTGTAACTTGGGCTGAATTTAGACCTGAATACACCACCTAGAAATGAATCCAGTTTTGACGCAAAAGCAAAGGGGACAGATGTTCTGCTTCTTTTAGAAGTTGTTTCAGTGGCTAACTGCCTTCACATAGACCTCAGTTTCACTTTTTTTTAAAATGTGAATGGTTTTAGTGTTCAGCAATAGGTTCTTCACATATGTCTTCTGCATAAATGTCAGTTCCTGTTAAAATCAATTTATAAAATACTACACCAACTAACTTAAGATGATCTCTTACCTTACAGGCAAACTTGAAGGACACCAATTTGAAACTCTTGCGTTGTACAACCTGTTTTCCCAAGCTCAACTTTTATGCTCCTTCTCTGGGTTACATACCGTTTTCCAAGAACTTAAGATTCTGAGAACTGAACTAAGCATAATATTCCAGCATCTGTCTCATTAATGACGTGAAATAACGTCTCAATTCCTGTTCGTTACTATACCATACATAGATTCAAGGATGAAGTGACCCCCTTGCGTTATGACATCTCACCAACCTCTCCACCATTACACCTAAAGCCTCCTCAGCCGTCGCTAACCACCTATGCAGTTCCCACATACGAGACAATGGGCTCCACTTCATCATCCTGATCGGGTTTTGGAGTACTGCAGTAACGCACGTTTTGTTTGAATAGGCTTTACCTGACTGCTCGACTCCCATTAACATTTATCACTGTCAAACATCTCACAACTTGCAGGTTTGTAGCTGTTGCATTCGCTTCCATATAATCATGAGAACTACCTGATGTAGATGCTGGGGGGGGGGGGGGGGGGGGGGGGGGGGGGGGGGGGGGG